>NW_026894780.1:0-80866 GCF_032452875.1 Bos javanicus | reverse complement strand
CATGTACTGGTAACGTGACTGATCATGCAAAATCCAATGGTGATCATGCTGATCACGTGGCTGATCATGCACTGATCCGTGACTGATCATGCACTGATCACGTGGCTATCATGCTCTGCTCACGTGGCTGATCATGCAATGATCCGTGGCTACCATGTACTGGTCCGCGTGACTGATCATGCACTGATCACGTAACTGATCATGCACTGATCACGTGGCTCATCATGCACTGATCACGTGGCTGATCACGCACTGTATCACGTGACTGATCATGCACTGATCACGTGACTGATCATGCACTGATCACGTGGCTATCATGCACTGACTCACGTGGCTGATCATGCACTGATCACGTGGCTACCATGTACTGGTCACGTGACTGATCATGCGCTGATCGTGACTGATCATGCACTGATCACGTGGCTGATCATGCACTGATCACGTGGCTGATCATGCACTGATCACGTGCCGATCATGCACTGATGCGTGGCTGATCATGCACTGATCACGTGGCTGATCATGCACTGATCACGTAACTGATCATGCACTGATCACGTGGCTGATCATGCACTGATCACGTGGCTGATCATGCACTGATCACGTGGCTGATCATGCACTGATCACGTGGCTACCATGCACTGATCACGTGACTGATCATGCACTGATCACGTGGCTGATCATGCACTGATCACGTGGCTGATCATGCACTGATCACGTGGCTGATCATGCACTGATCACGTGGCTGATCATGCACTGATCACGTGGCTGATCATGCACTGATCTCGTGACTGATCATGCACTGATCACGTGGCTATCATGCACGGCTCACGTGGCTGATTATGCCATGATCACGCAGCTACCATGTACTGGTCACATGACTGATCATGCACTGATCACGTGACTGATCATGCAGTGATCACGTGGCTATCATGAACTACTCACGTGGCTGATCATGCAATGATCATGTAGCTACCATGTACAGGTCACGTGAATGATCATACACCCATCAGGTGACTGATCATGCACTGATCACGTGGCTATCATGCACTGATCACGAGACTGATCATGCACTATTCACGTCTATATCATGAACTGATCACATGACTGCCCGTGCACTGATCACGTGGATGATCATACACTAATCTTGTGACAGATCATGCACTGATCACGTGGCTGATCATGCACTGATACCGTGACTGAGCATGGACTGATCACATGACTATCATGTAGTGATCACGTGACTTAATGGCGCTGATCATGTGACTGATCATGCGCTGATCATGTTTGCTATCATACACTGATCATGTGCCTCTGGAGGCAATAAACAAAGAGCTGAGTAGGCACGAATCAAACAGTCAGCAGGCAATAATCATGGAACTCAGGTGTGAGGAATCATGCTGCTCAGCTGGCAATAATCAAGCAGCTGAGCAGGCAGGAATTCCGGCAGCACAGCTGGCAATTGTCAAGCAGATGACAGGCAGGAATCGTGCAGCTCAGCTGGCAATTGTCAAGCAGATGAGCAGACAGTAATCACGCAGCTCAGCAGGCCCAGATCACGTGACTGAGCATGCACTGTTCACGTGGCTGATCATGCACTGATCACGTGATGATCATGCACTGATCACGTGGATATCATGCACTGATCACGTGGCTGATCATACACTGTTCACGTGTCTGACCATGCACTGATCACGTGGCTGATCATGCACTGCTCACGTAACTGATCATGCACTGATCACGTGGCTATCATGCACTGATCACGTGGCTGAACATGCACTGTTCACGTGGCTGATCACACCTGTCACGTGACATATCATGCACTGATCACGTGGCACTCATGCACTGATCACGTGGCTGATCATGCACTGCTCACGTAACTCATGCACACATCACGTGGCTATCATGCACTGCTCACGTGGCTCGTCATGGAATGATCACGTGGCTACCATACACTGATCACGTGACTGATCATGCACTGATCACGTGGCTGATCATGCACATGACTGATCATGCACTGATCACGTGACTGATCATGCACTGATCACGTGGCTATCATGCACTGCTCACGTGGCTGATCATGCAGCGATCGCATCGGTCATGCACTGGTCACGTGACTGATCATGCACTGATCACGTGGCTGCATCACATGTATCACGTGGCTGATCATGCACTGATCACGTGGCTGATCATGCACCGATCACGTGACTGATCATGCACTGATCACGTGGCTATCATGCACTGATCACGAGACTGATCATGCACTGTTCACGTCTATATCATGCACTGATCACATGACTGCCCGTGCACTGATCACGTGGATGATCATGCACTGATCTTGTGACAGATCATGCACTGATCACGTGGCTGATCATGCACTGATACCGTGACTGAGCATGGACTGATCACATGACTATCATGTAGTGATCACGTGACTTAATGGCACTGATCATGTGACTGATCATGCGCTGATCATGTTTGCTATCATACACTGATCATGTGCCTCTGGAGGCAATAAACAAAGAGCTGAGTAGGCACGAATCAAACAGTCAGCAGGCAATAATCATGGAACTCAGGTGTGAGGAATCATGCTGCTCAGCTGGCAATAATCAAGCAGCTGAGCAGGCAGGAATCGTGCAGCTCAGCTGGCAATTGTCAAGCAGATGAGCAGACAGTAATCACGCGGCTCAGCAGGCACAGATCACGTGACTGAGCATGCACTGTTCACGTGGCTGATCATGCACACTGATCACGTGACTGATCATGCACTGATCACGTGGACATCATGCACTGATCACGTGGCTGATCGTACACTGTTCCGTGTCTGACTCATGCACTGATCACGTGGCTGATCATGCACTGCTCAGCGTGACTGATCATGCACTGATCACGTGGCTGATCATGCACTGATCACGTGGCTGATCATGCACTGATCACGTGGCTGATCATGCACTGTTCAGCGTCTGATCATGCACTGATCACGTGACTGATCATGCACTGATCACGTGGCTATCATGCACTGCTCACGTGGCTGATCATGCACGTGCATGTCAACCATGTACTGGTCACGTGACTGATCATGCACTGATCAGCGTAACGATCATGCACTGATCACGTGGCTGATCATGCACTGATCACGTGGCTGATCACACATGTATCACGTGGCTGATCATGCACTGATCACGTGGCTGATCATGCACTGATCACGTGGCTGATCATGCACTGATCACGTGGATCATGCACTGATCACGTGGCTGATCATGCACTGATCACGTGGCTATCATGCACTGATCACGTGACTGATCATGCACTGATCCGCGTGGCTGATCATGCACTGATCACGTGGCTGATCATGCACTGATCACGTGGCTGATCGCTGTATCATGACTGATCATGCACTGATCACGTGGCTGATCATGCACTGATCACGTGGCTATCATGCACTGATCACGTGGCTGATCATGCACTGATCACGTGGCTGATCATGCACTGATCACGTGGCTGATCATGCACTGATCCGTGATTGATCATGCACTGATCACGTGGCTGATCATGCACTGATCACGTGGCTGATCATGCACTGATCACGTGGCTGATCATGCACTGATCACGTGGCTATCATGCACTGATCACGTGGCTGATCATGCACTGATCACGTGGCTGATCATGCACTGATCACGTGACTGATCATGCACTGATCTCGTGTCTGATCATGCACTGATCACGTGGCTATCATGCACTGCTCACGTGGCTGATCATGCCATGATCACGCAGCTACCATGTACTGGTCACATGACTGATCATGCACTGATCACGTGACTGATCATGCAGTGATCACGTGGCTATCATGAACTACTCACGTGGCTGATCATGCAATGATCATGTAGCTACCATGTACAGGTCACGTGAATGATCATACACCCATCAGGTGACTGATCATGCACTGATCACGTGGCTATCATGCACTGATCACGAGACTGATCATGCACTGTTCACGTCTATATCATGCACTGATCACATGACTGCCCGTGCACTGATCACGTGGATGATCATACACTAATCTTGTGACAGATCATGCACTGATCACGTGGCTGATCATGCACTGATACCGTGACTGAGCATGGACTGATCACATGACTATCATGCAGTGATCACGTGACTTAATGGCGCTGATCATGTGACTGATCATGCGCTGATCATGTTTGCTATCATACACTGATCATGTGCCTCTGGAGGCAATAAACAAAGAGCTGAGTGAGGCACGAATCAAACAGTCAGCAGGCAATAATCATGGAACTCAGGTGTGAGGAATCATGCTGCTCAGCTGGCAATAATCAAGCAGCTGAGCAGGCAGGAATGCGTGCAGCTCAGCTGGCAATTGTCAAGCAGATGAGCAGACAGTAATCACGCAGCTCAGCAGGCCCAGATCACGTGACTGAGCATGCACTGATCACGTGGCTGATCGCGCACTGATCACGTGACTGACCATGCACTGATCACGTGGCTGATCATACACTGCTCACGTGACTGATCATGCACTGATCACGTGGCTATCATGCACTGATCACGTGGCTGAACATGCACTGTTCACGTGGCTGATCACACACCTGTCACGTGACATATCATGCACTGATCACGTGGCACTCATGCACTGATCACGTGGCTGATCATACTCTGCTCACGTAACTCATGCACACATCCGTGGCTATCATGCACTGCTCCGTGGCTGCGTCATGGAATGATCACGTAGCAACCATATACTGGTCACGTGACTGATCATGCAAAGATCACGTAAATGATCATGCACTGTTCACGTGACTGATCATGTACTGATCACGTGACTGATCATGCACTCACGTGGCTATCATGCTCTGCTCACGTGGCTGATCATGCAGCGATCACGTAGCAACCATGTACTGGTCACGTGACTGATCATGCACTGATCACGTGATTGATCCTGCACTGATCACGTGGCTCATCATGCACTGATCACGTGGCTGATCACGCATGTATCACGTGACTGATCATGCACTGATCCCGTGGCTCTCATGCACTGATCACGTGGCTGATCATGCACTGATCACGTGGATATGCACTGATCACGTGGCTGATCACATGCGTGCAGCTGATCATGCACTGATCACGTGGCTATCATGCACTGATCACGTGGCTGATCATGCACTGATCACGTGGCTGATCATGCACATCACGTGGCTGATCATGCACTGATCACGTAACTGATCATGCACTGATCACGTGATCATGCACTGATCACGTAACTGATCATGCACTGATCACGTGGCTGATCATGCACTGATCACGTGGCTGATCATGCACTGATCACGTGGCTGATCATGCACTGATCACGTGGCTGATCATGCACTGATCACGTGGCTGAACATGCACAGTCACGTGACTGATCATGCACTGATCACGTGGCTGATCATGCACTGATCACGTGGCTGATCATGCACTGATCACGTGGCTGATCATGCTGCTCACGCTCATGCACATCACGTGGCTATCATGCACTGATCACGTGGCTGATCATGCACTGATCACGCAACCATGTACTGGTCACGTGGCTGATCATGCACTGATCACGTGGCTGATCATGCACTGATCACGTGACTGATCATGCACTGATCACGTGACTGATCATGCACTGATCACGTGGCTGATCATGCTCACGTGGCTGATCATGCAATGATCACGTGGCTACCATGCACTGGTCACGTGACTGATCATGCACTGATCACGTGACGATCATGCACTGATCACGTGGCTGATCATGCACTGATCACGTGGCTGATCACACTGATCCGTGACTGATCATGCACTGATCACGTGGCTCTCATGCACTGATCACGTGGCTGTCATGCACTGATCACGTGGATGATCATGCACTGATCACGTGGCTGATCATGCACTGATCACGTGACTGATCATGCACTGATCACGTGGCTGATCATGCACTGATCACGTGACTGATCATGCACTGATCACGTGGCTATCATGCACTGATCACGTGGCTGATCATGCACTGATCGCGTGCTACCATGTACTGGTCACGTGACTGATCATGCACTGATCACGTAACTGATCATGCACTGATCACGTGGCTGATCATGCACTGATCACGTGGCTGATCATGCACTGATCACGTGGCTGATCATGCACTGATCACGTGGCTGATCATGCACTGATCACGTGACTATCATGCACTGATCACGTGGCTATGTCATGCCATCATCCGCGGCTACCATGTACTGATCGCGGTCATCACATGATCCGTGGCTATCATGCACTGATCACGTGGCTGATCATGCACTGATCGCGTGGCTGATCATGCACTGATCACGTGGCTGATCATGCACTGATCCACTATGCTGATCATCGTGGCTGATCATGCACTGATCACGTGGCTGATCATGCACTGATCACGTGGCTGACTGATCATGCACTGATCACGTGGCTGATCATGCACTGATCACGTGGCTGATCATGCACTGATCACGTGGCTATCATGCACTGATCACGTGGCTGGACATGCACTGATCACGTGCCTGATCATGCACTGATCACGTGGCTGATCATGCACTGATCACGTGGCTGATCATGCACTGATCACGTGGCTGATCATGCACTGATCGCGTGGCTATCATGCACTGCTCACGTGGCTGATCATGCCATGATCACGCAGCTACCATGTACTGGTCACATGACTGATCATGCACTGATCACGTGACTGATCATGCACTGATCACGTGGCTATCATGCACTACTCACGTGGCTGATCATGCAATGATCATGTAGCTACCATGTACGCAGGTCACGTGAATGATCATACACTGATCAGGTGACTGATCATGCACTGATCACGTGGCTATCATGCACTGATCACGAGACTGATCATGCACTGTTCACGTCTATATCATGCACTGATCACGTGACTGCTCGTGCACTGATCACGTGGCTGATCATACACTAATCTTGTGACAGATCATGCACTGATCACGTGGCTGATCATGCACTGATACCGTGACTGAGCATGGACTGATCACGTGACTATCATGTACTGATCACGTGACTTAATGGCGCTGATCATGTGACTGATCATGCGCTGATCATGTTTGCTATCATACACTGATCATGTGCCTCTGGAGGCAATAAACAAAGAGCTGAGTAGGCACGAATCAAACAGTCAGCAGGCAATAATCATGGAACTCAGGTGTGAGGAATCATGCTGCTCAGCTGGCAATAATCAAGCAGCTGAGCAGGCAGGAATTACGCAGCACAGCTGGCAATTGTCAAGCAGATGACAGGCAGGAATCGTGCAGCTCAGCTGGCAATTGTCAAGCAGATGAGCAGACAGTAATCACGCAGCTCAGCAGGCCCAGATCACGTGACTGAGCATGCACTGTTCACGTGGCTGATCATGCACTGATCACGTGATGATCATGCACTGATCACTTGGATATCATGCACTGATCACACGGCTGATCATACACTGTTCACGTGTCTGACCATGCACTGATCACGTGGCTGATCATACACTGCTCACGTAACTGATCATGCACTGATCACGTGGCTATCATGCACTGATCACGTGGCTGAACATGCACTGTTCACGTGGCTGATCATATCTGTCACGTGACATATCATGCACTGATCACGTGACGCTCATGCACTGATCACGTGGCTGATCATACTCTGCTCACGTGACTCATGCACACATCACGTGGCTATCATGCACTGCTCACGTGGCTGCGTCATGGAATGATCACGTAGCAACCATGTACTGGTCGCGTGACTGATCATGCAAAGATCACGTAAATGATCATGCACTGATCACGTGACTGATCATGCACTGATCACGTGGCTGATCATGCGATCACGTAGCAACCATGTACTGATCACGTGACTGATCATGCACTGATCACGTGATTGATCCTGCACTGATCACGTGGCTCATCATGCACTGATCACGTGGCTGATCACACATGTATCACGTGACTGATCATGCACTGATCCGTGGCTCTCATGCACTGATCACGTGGCTGTCATGCACTGATCACGTGGTGATCATGCACTGATCACGTGGCTGATCACACGCGTATCACGTGACTGATCATGCACTGATCACGTGGCTATCATGCACTGATCACGTGGCTGATCATGCAATGATCACGTGGCTACCATGCACTGGTCACGTGACTGATCATGCACTGATCACGTAATGATCATGCACTGATCACGTGGCTGATCATGCACTGATCACGTGGCTGATCATGCACTGATCACGTGACTGATCATGCACTGATCACGTGACATGTGCACTGATCCGTGGCTATCATGCACTGATCACGTGGCTGATCATGCACTGATCACGTGGATATCATGCACTGATCACGTGGCTGATCACACCGCGTATCACGTGACTGATCATGCACTGATCACGTGGCTATCATGCACTGATCACGTGGCTATCATGCACTGATCACGTGGCTGATCAGGCAATGATCGCGTGCTACCATGTACTGGTCACGTGACTGATCATGCACTGATCACGTGATTGATCATGCACTGATCACGTGGCTGATCATGCACTGATCACGTGGCTGATCATGCACTGATCACGTAACTGATCATGCACTGATCACGTGACTGATCATGCACTGATCACGTGGCTATCATGCACTGATCACTTGGCTGGACATACACTGATCACGTGCCTGGTCATGCACTGATCGCGTGGCTGATCATGCACTGATCACGTGACTGATCATGCACTGATCTCGTGTCTGATCATGCACTGATCACGTGGCTATCATGCACTGCTCACGTGGCTGATCATGCCATGATCACGCGGCTACCATGTACTGGTCACATGACTGATCATGCACTGATCACGTGACTGATCATGCAGTGATCACGTGGCTATCATGAACTACTCATGTGGCTGATCATGCAATGATCATGTAGCTACCATGTACAGGTCGCGTGAATGATCATACACCCATCAGGTGACTGATCATGCACTGATCACGTGGCTATCATGCACTGATCACGAGACTGATCATGCACTGTTCACGTCTATATCATGCACTGATCACATGACTGCCCGTGCACTGATCACGTGGATGATCATACACTAATCTTGTGACAGATCATGCACTGATCACGTGGCTGATCATGCACTGATACCGTGACTGAGCATGGACTGATCACATGACTATCATGTAGTGATCACGTGACTTAATGGCACTGATCATGTGACTGATCATGCGCTGATCATGTTTGCTATCATACACTGATCATGTGCCTCTGGAGGCAATAAGCAAAGAGCTGAGTAGGCACGAATCAAACAGTCAGCAGGCAATAATCATGGAACTCAGGTGTGAGGAATCATGCTGCTCAGCTGGCAATAATCAAGCAGCTGAACAGGCAGGAATTACGCAGCACAGCTGGCAATTGTCAAGCAGATGACAGGCAGGAATCGTGCAGCTCAGCTGGCAATTGTCAAGCAGATGAGCAGACAGTAATCACGCAGCTCAGCAGGCCCAGATCACGTGACTGAGCATGCACTGTTCACGTGGCTGATCATACACTGATCACGTAATGATCATGCACTGATCACTTGGATATCATGCACTGATCACGTGGCTGATCACACACTGTTCACGTGTCTGACCATGCACTGATCACGTGGCTGATCATACACTGCTCACGTAACTGATCATGCACTGATCAC
Organism: Bos javanicus; assembly: GCF_032452875.1. NCBI lineage: Eukaryota > Metazoa > Chordata > Mammalia > Artiodactyla > Bovidae > Bos > Bos javanicus. The sequence continues at coordinate 71,115 of NW_026894780.1, read as the reverse complement.
GTGGCTATCATGCACTGATCACGTGGCTGAACATGCACTGTTCACGTGGCTGATCACACACCTGTCACGTGACATATCATGCACTGATCACGTGGCACTCATGCACTGATCACGTGGCTGATCATACTCTGCTCACGTAACTCATGCACATCCACGTGGCTATCATGCACTGCTCACGTGGCTCGTCATGGAATGATCACGTAGCAACCATATACTGGTAGCGTGACTGATCATGCAAAGATCACGTAAATGATCATGCACTGTTCACGTGACTGATCATGTACCGATCACGTGACTGATCATGCACTGACCACGTGGCTATCATGCTCTGCTCACGTGGCTGATCATGCAGCGATCACGTAGCAACCATGTACTGGTCACGTGACTGATCATGCACTGATCACGTAATTGATCCTGCACTGATCACGTGGCTCATCATGCACTGATCACGTGGCTGATCACACATGTATCCGTGACTGATCATGCACTGATCACGTGGCTATCATGCACTGATCGCGTGGCTGTCATGCACTGATCGCGTGGATGATCATGCACTGATCGTGGCTATCATGCACTGATCACGTGACTGATCATGCACTGATCACGTGGCTGATCATGCACTGATCACGTGGCTATCATGCACTGATCACGTGGCTTCATGCAATGATCACGTACCATATACCGGTATGACTGATCATGCAAATCACGTAACTGATCATGCACTGATCACGTAACTGATCATGCACTGATCACGTGACTGATCATGCACTGATCACGTGGCTATCATGCACTGATCACGTGGCTGATCATGCACTGATCACGTGGCTATCATGTGATCGCGTGGCTGATCATGCACTGATCACGTGGCTGATCATGCACTGATCACGTGGCTGATCATGCACTGATCACGTGACTGATCATGCACTGATCACGTGGCTGATCATGCACTGATCACGTGACTGATCATGCACTGATCTCGTGTCTGATCATGCACTGATCACGTGGCTATCATGCACTGCTCACGTGGCTGATCATGCCATGATCACGCAGCTACCATGTACTGGTCACATGACTGATCATGCACTGATCACGTGACTGATCATGCAGTGATCACGTGGCTATCATGAACTACTCACGTGGCTGATCATGCAATGATCATGTAGCTACCATGTACAGGTCACGTGAATGATCATACACCCATCAGGTGACTGATCATGCACTGATCACGTGGCTATCATGCACTGATCACGAGACTGATCATGCACTGTTCACGTCTATATCATGCACTGATCACATGACTGCCCGTGCACTGATCACGTGGATGATCATACACTAATCTTGTGACAGATCATGCACTGATCACGTGGCTGATCATGCACTGATACCGTGACTGAGCATGGACTGATCACATGACTATCATGTAGTGATCACGTGACTTAATGGCGCTGATCATGTGACTGATCATGCGCTGATCATGTTTGCTATCATACACTGATCATGTGCCTCTGGAGGCAATAAACAAAGAGCTGAGTAGGCACGAATCAAACAGTCAGCAGGCAATAATCATGGAACTCAGGTGTGAGGAATCATGCTGCTCAGCTGGCAATAATCAAGCAGCTGAGCAGGCAGGAATCGCAGCACAGCTGGCAATTGTCAAGCAGATGACAGGCAGGAATCGTGCAGCTCAGCTGGCAATTGTCAAGCAGATGAGCAGACAGTAATCACGCAGCTCAGCAGGCCCAGATCACGTGACTGAGCATGCACTGTTCACGTGGCTGATCATACACTGATCACGTGATGATCATGCACTGATCACGTGGATATCATGCACTGATCACGTGGCTGATCATACACTGTTCACGTGTCTGACCATGCACTGATCACGTGGCTGATCATACACTGCTCACGTAACTGATCATGCACTGATCACGTGGCTATCATGCACTGATCACGTGGCTGAACATGCACTGTTCACGTGGCTGATCACACACCTGTCACGTGACATATCATGCACTGATCACGTGGCACTCATGCACTGATCACGTGGCTGATCATACTCTGCTCACGTAAGCTCATGCACACATCACGTGGCTATCATGCACTGCTCACGTGGCTCGTCATGGAATGATCACGTAGCAACCATATACTGGTCACGTGACTGATCATGCAAAGATCACGTAAATGATCATGCACTGTTCACGTGACTGATCATGTACTGATCACGTGACTGATCATGCACTGACCACGTGGCTATCATGCACTGCTCACGTGGCTGATCATGCACACGATCACGTGGCTTGATCATGCACTGATCACGTGACTGATCATGCACTGATCACGTGGCTGATCATGCACTGTATCACGTGGCTGATCATGCACTGATCACGTGGCTCATGCACTGATCACGTGGCTGATCATGCACTGATCACGTGGCTATCATGCACTGATCACGAGGCTGATCATGCACTGTTCACGTCTATATCATGCACTGATCACATGACTGCCATGCACTGATCACGTGGATGATCATGCACTGATCTTGTGACAGATCATGCACTGATCACGTGGCTGATCATGCACTGATACCGTGACTGAGCATGGACTGATCACGTGACTATCATGTAGTGATCACGTGACTTAATGGCAGCTGATCATGTGACTGATCATGCGCTGATCATGTTTGCTATCATGCACTGATCATGTGCCTCTGGAGGCAATAAACAAAGAGCTGAGTAGGCACGAATCAAACAGTCAGCAGGCAATAATCATGGAACTCAGGTGTGAGGAATCATGCTGCTCAGCTGGCAATAATCAAGCAGCTGAGCAGGCAGGAATGCGTGCAGCTCAGCTGGCAATTGTCAAGCAGATGAGCAGACAGTAATCACGGCTCAGCAGGCCCAGATCACGTGACTGAGCATGCACTGATCACGTGGCTGATCATGCACTGATCACGTGACTGATCATGCACTGATCACGTGGCTGATCATGCACTGATCACGTGGCTGATCATGCACTGATCACGTGACTCATGCACTGATCAGCGTGGCTGATCATGCACTGCTCACGTGGCTGATCATGCACTGATCACGTGGCTACCATGCACTGATCACGTGGCTGATCATGCACTGATCACGTGAAAATGCTGATCATGCACTGTTCACGTGACTGATCATGCACTGATCACGTGACTGATCATGCACTGACCACGTGGCTATCATGCACTGCTCACGTGGCTGATCATGCAACGATCACGTGCAACCATGTACTGGTCACGTGACTGATCATGCACTGATCACGTGACTTGATCCTGCACTGATCACGTGGCTGATCATGCACTGATCACGTGGCTGATCACACATGTATCACGTGACTGATCATGCACTGATCACGTGGCTCTCATGCACTGATCACGTGGCTGATCATGCACTGATCACGTGGCTATCATGCACTGATCACGTGGCTGATCATGCACTGATCACGTGGCTATCATGTACTGGTCACGTGACTGATCATGCACTGATCACGTGGCTGATCATGCACTGATCACGTGGCTGATCATGCACTGATCACGTGGCTGATCATGCACTGATCACGTGGCTGATCATGCACTGATCACGTGACTGATCATGCACTGATCACGTGGCTGATCATGCACTGATCACGTGGCTGATCATGCACTGATCACGTGGCTGATCATGCACTGATCACGTGGCTGATCATGCACTGATCACGTGGCTGATCATGCACTGATCACGTGGCTGATCATGCACTGATCACGTGGCTGATCATGCACTGATCACGTGGCTGATCATGCACTGATCACGTGGCTGATCATGCACTGATCACGTGGCTGATCATGCACTGATCACGTGGCTGATCATGCACTGATCACGTGACTGATCATGCACTGATCACGTGACTGATCATGCACTGATCACGTGGCTATCATGCACTGCTCACGTGGCTGATCATGCCATGATCACGCTACCATGTACTGGTCACGTGACTGATCATGCACTGATCACGTGACTGATCATGCAGTGATCACGTGGCTATCATGCACTACTCACGTGGCTGATCATGCAATGATCATGTAGCTACCATGTACAGGTCACGTGAATGATCATACACCCATCAGGTGACTGATCATGCACTGATCACGTGGCTGATCATGCACTGATCACGAGACTGATCATGCACTGTTCACGTCTATATCATGCACTGATCACATGACTGCCCGTGCACTGATCACGTGGATGATCATACACTAATCTTGTGACAGATCATGCACTGATCACGTGGCTGATCATGCACTGATACCGTGACTGAGCATGGACTGATCACATGACTATCATGTAGTGATCACGTGACTTAATGGCGCTGATCATGTGACTGATCATGCGCTGATCATGTTTGCTATCATACACTGATCATGTGCCTCTGGAGGCAATAAACAAAGAGCTGAGTAGGCACGAATCAAACAGTCAGCAGGCAATAATCATGGAACTCAGGTGTGAGGAATCATGCTGCTCAGCTGGCAATAATCAAGCAGCTGAGCAGGCAGGAATCGTGCAGCTCAGCTGGCACAATTGTCAAGCAGATGAGCAGACAGTAATCACACGGCTCAGCAGGCCCAGATCACGTGACTGAGCATGCACTGATCAGCGTGGCTGATCATGCACTGATCACGTGTCTGACCATGCACTGATCACGTGGCTGATCACACTGCTCACGTAACTGATCATGCACTGATCACGTGGCTATCATGCACTGATCACGTGGCTGAACATGCACTGTTCACGTGGCTGATCACACACCTGTCACGTGACATATCATGCACTGATCACGTGGCACTCATGCACTGATCACGTGGCTGATCATACTCTGCTCACGTAACTCATGCACACATCACGTGGCTATCATGCACTGCTCACGTGGCTGGTCATGGAATGATCAAGTAGCAACCATATACTGGTAGCGTGACTGATCATGCAAAGATCACGTAAATGATCATGCACTGTTCACGTGACTGATCATGTACTGATCACGTGACTGATCATGCACTGACCACGTGGCTATCATGCTCTGCTCACGTGGCTGATCATGACAGCGATCACGCATGCAACCATGTACTGGTCACGTGACTGATCATGCACTGATCACGTAATTGATCCTGCACTGATCACGTGGCTCATCATGCACTGATCACGTGGCTGATCACGCATGTATCACGTGACTGATCATGCACTGATCCCGTGGCTCTCATGCACTGATCACGTGGCTGATCATGCACTGATCACGTGGATATCATGCACTGATCACGTGGCTGATCACACACGTATCACATGACTGATCATGCACTGATCACGTGGCTGATCATGCACTGATCACGTGGCTGATCATGCACTGATCACGTGGCTGATCATGCACTGATCACGTGGCTGATCATGCACTGATCACGTGGCTGATCATGCACTGATCACGTGGCTGATCATGCACTGATCACGTGGCTGATCATGCACTGATCACGTGACTGATCATGCACTGATCACGTGGCTGATCATGCACTGATCACGTGACTGATCATGCACTGATCACGTGGCTGATCATGCACTGATCACGTGGCTGAACATGCACTGTTCACGTGGCTGATCATGCACCTGATCACGTGACATATCATGCACTGATCACGTGACTGTCATGCACTGATCACGTGGCTGATCATGCACTGCTCACGTGACTGATCATGCACTGATCACGTGGCTATCATGCACTGCTCACGTGGCTGATCATGCAATGATCACGTGGCTACCATGTACTACAGGTCGCGTGACTGATCATGCACTGATCACGTGACTGATCATGCACTGATCACGTGGCTGATCATGCACTGATCACGTGACTGATCATGCACTGACCACGTGGCTATCATGCACTGCTCACGTGGCTGATCATGCAGCTGATCACGTGGCTACCATGCACTGGTCACGTGACTGATCATGCACTGATCACGTGACTTGATCATGCACTGATCAGCGTGGCTCATCATGCACTGATCCGTGGCTGATCACACTGTATCACGTGACTGATCATGCACTGATCCGTGGCTCATCATGCACTGCTCACGTGGCTGTCATGCACTGATCACGTAGCTATCATGCACTGATCACGTGGCTGATCATGCACGTGATCACGTGACTGATCATGCACTGATCACGTGGCTGATCATGCACTGATCACGTGGCTGATCATGCACTGATCACGTGGCTATCATGCACTGCTCCGTGGCTGATCATGCAATGATCCGCGTAGCTACCATGTACTGGTCACGTGACTGATCATGCACTGATCAGCGTAATTGATCATGCACTGATCACGTGGCTGATCATGCACTGATCACGTGGCTGATCATGCACTGATCACATGACTGATCATGCACTGATCCGTGGCTGATCATGCACTGATCACGTGGCTATCATGCACTGATCACGTGGCTGATCATGCACTGATCACGTGGCTGCCATGCACTGATCACGTGACTGATCATGCACTGATCACGTGGCTATCATGCACTGATCACGTGGCTGATCACACGTATCATGACTGATCATGCACTGATCACGTGGCTACCGCACTGATCACGTGGCTATCATGCACTGATCACGTGGCTGATCATGCACTGATCACGTGGCTGACCATGCACTGGTCACGTGGCTGATCATGCACTGATCACGTAACTGATCATGCACTGATCACGTGGCTGATCATGCACTGATCACGTGGCTATCATGCACTGATCACTTGGCTGGACATACACTGATCACGTGCCTGGTCATGCACTGATCACGTGGCTGATCATGCACTGATCACGTGACTGATCATGCACTGATCTCGTGTCTGATCATGCACTGATCACGTGGCTATCATGCACTGCTCACGTGGCTGATCATGCCATGATCACGCAGCTACCATGTACTGGTCACATGACTGATCATGCACTGATCACGTGACTGATCATGCAGTGATCACGTGGCTATCATGAACTACTCACGTGGCTGATCATGCAATGATCATGTAGCTACCATGTACAGGTCACGTGAATGATCATACACCCATCAGGTGACTGATCATGCACTGATCACGTGGCTATCATGCACTGATCACGAGACTGATCATGCACTGTTCACGTCTATATCATGCACTGATCACATGACTGCCCGTGCACTGATCACGTGGATGATCATACACTAATCTTGTGACAGATCATGCACTGATCACGTGGCTGATCATGCACTGATACCGTGACTGAGCATGGACTGATCACATGACTATCATGTAGTGATCACGTGACTTAATGGCGCTGATCATGTGACTGATCATGCGCTGATCATGTTTGCTATCATACACTGATCATGTGCCTCTGGAGGCAATAAACAAAGAGCTGAGTAGGCACGAATCAAACAGTCAGCAGGCAATAATCATGGAACTCAGGTGTGAGGAATCATGCTGCTCAGCTGGCAATAATCAAGCAGCTGAGCAGGCAGGAATTACGCAGCACAGCTGGCAATTGTCAAGCAGATGACAGGCAGGAATCGTGCAGCTCAGCTGGCAATTGTCAAGCAGATGAGCAGACAGTAATCACGCAGCTCAGCAGGCCCAGATCACGTGACTGAGCATGCACTGTTCACGTGGCTGATCATACACTGATCACGTGATGATCATGCACTGATCACTTGGATATCATGCACTGATCACGTGGCTGATCATACACTGTTCACGTGTCTGACCATGCACTGATCACGTGGCTGATCATACACTGCTCACGTAACTGATCATGCACTGATCACGTGGCTATCATGCACTGATCACGTGGCTGAACATGCACTGTTCACGTGGCTGATCACACACCTGTCACGTGACATATCATGCACTGATCACGTGGCACTCATGCACTGATCACGTGGCTGATCATACTCTGCTCACGTAACTCATGCACACATCACGTGGCTATCATGCACTGCTCACGTGGCTCGTCATGGAATGATCACGTGGCAACCATATACTGTGTAACGTGACTGATCATGCAAAGATCACGTAAATGATCATGCACTGTTCACGTGACTGATCATGTACTGATCACGTGACTGATCATGCACTGATCCGTGGCTAACCATGTACTGGTCACGTGACTGATCATGCACTGATCCGCGTAATTGATCCTGCACTGATCACGTGGCTCATCATGCACTGATCACGTGGCTGATCACACATGTATCCCGTGACTGATCATGCACTGATCCCGTGGCTCTCATGCACTGATCACGTGGCTGTCATGCACTGATCACGTGGATATCATGCACTGATCACGTGGCTGATCACACACGATCACATGACTGATCATGCACTGATCCGTGGCTATCATGCACTGATCACGTGGCTGATCATGCAATGATCACGTGGCTACCATGTACTGGTCACGTGACTGATCATGCACTGATCACGTAATGCATGCACTGATCATGTCTCATGCACTGATCACGTGGCTGATCATGCACTGATCACGTGGCTGATCATGCACTGATCACGTGACTGATCATGCACTGATCCCGTGGCTCTCATGCACTGATCACGTGGCTGTCATGCACTGATCACGTGGATATCATGCACTGATCATGTGGCTGATCACACGTATCACATGACTGATCATGCACTGATCACGTGGCTATCATGCACTGATCACGTGGCTATCATGCACTGATCACGTGGCTTATCAGGCAATGATCACGTAGCTACCATGTACTGGTCACGTGACTGATCATGCACTGATCACGTAATTGATCATGCACTGATCATGTGGCTGATCATGCACTGATCACGTGGCTGATCATACACTGATCACGTAACTGATCATGCACTGATCACGTGGCTGATCATGCACTGATCACGTGGCTATCATGCACTGATCACTTGGCTGGACATACACTGATCACGTGCCTGGTCATGCACTGATCACGTGGCTGATCATGCACTGATCACGTGACTGATCATGCACTGATCTCGTGTCTGATCATGCACTGATCACGTGGCTATCATGCACTGCTCACGTGGCTGATCATGCCATGGTCACGCAGCTACCATGTACTGGTCACATGACTGATCATGCACTGATCACGTGACTGATCATGCAGTGATCACGTGGCTATCATGAACTACTCACGTGGCTGATCATGCAATGATCATGTAGCTACCATGTACAGGTCACGTGAATGATCATACACCCATCAGGTGACTGATCATGCACTGATCACGTGGCTATCATGCACTGATCACGAGACTGATCATGCACTGTTCACGTCTATATCATGCACTGATCACATGACTGCCCGTGCACTGATCACGTGGATGATCATACACTAATCTTGTGACAGATCATGCACTGATCACGTGGCTGATCATGCACTGATACCGTGACTGAGCATGGACTGATCACATGACTATCATGTAGTGATCACGTGACTTAATGGCGCTGATCATGTGACTGATCATGCGCTGATCATGTTTGCTATCATACACTGATCATGTGCCTCTGGAGGCAATAAACAAAGAGCTGAGTAGGCACGAATCAAACAGTCAGCAGGCAATAATCATGGAACTCAGGTGTGAGGAATCATGCTGCTCAGCTGGCAATAATCAAGCAGCTGAGCAGGCAGGAATTACGCAGCACAGCTGGCAATTGTCAAGCAGATGACAGGCAGGAATCGTGCAGCTCAGCTGGCAATTGTCAAGCAGATGAGCAGACAGTAATCACGCAGCTCAGCAGGCCCAGATCACGTGACTGAGCATGCACTGTTCACGTGGCTGATCATACACTGATCACGTGATGATCATGCACTGATCACTTGGATATCATGCACTGATCACGTGGCTGATCATACACTGTTCACGTGTCTGACCATGCACTGATCACGTGGCTGATCATACACTGCTCACGTAACTGATCATGCACTGATCACGTGGCTATCATGCACTGATCACGTGGCTGAACATGCACTGTTCACGTGGCTGATCACACACCTGTCACGTGACATATCATGCACTGATCACGTGGCACTCATGCACTGATCACGTGGCTGATCATACTCTGCTCACGTAACTCATGCACACATCACGTGGCTATCATGCACTGCTCACGTGGCTCGTCATGGAATGATCACGTAGCAACCATATACTGGTAACGTGACTGATAATGCAAAGATCACGTAAATGATCATGCACTGTTCACGTGACTGATCATGTACTGATCACGTGACTGATCATGCACTGACCACGTGGCTATCATGCTCTGCTCACGTGGCTGATCATGCAACGATCACGTAGCAACCATGTACTGGTCACGTGACTGATCATGCACTGATCACGTAATTGATCCTGCACTGATCACGTGGCTCATCATGCACTGATCACGTGGCTGATCACACATGTATCACGTGACTGATCATGCACTGATCTCCTGGCTCTCATGCACTGATCATGTGGCTGTCATGCACTGATCACGTGGATATCATGCACTGATCACGTGGCTGATCATACTCTGTTCACGTGTCTGATCATGCACAGATCACGTGGCTATCATGCACTGATCACGTGGCTGATCATGCACTGATCACGTGCAACCATAACTACGTGACTGATCATGCACTGATCACGTAACTGATCATGCACTGTTCACGTGACTGATCATGCACTGATCACGTGACTGATCATGCACTGATCACGTGGCTGATCATGCACTGATCACGTGGCTGATGCGTATCACGTGACTGATCATGCACTGATCACGTGGCTATCTCATGCACTGATCACGTGGCTGATCATGCACTGATCACGTGGCTATCATGCACTGATCACGTGGCTGATCACGCACTGATCACGTGACTGATCATGCACTGATCACGTGGCTTCATGCACTGATCACGTGGCTGATCATGCACTGATCACGTGGCTGATCATGCACTGATCACGTGGCTACCGATGCACTGGTCACGTGACTGATCATGCACTGATCACGTAACTGATCATGCACTGATCACGTGCCTGATCATGCACTGATCACGTGGCTGATCATGCACTGATCACGTAACTGATCATGCACTGATCACGTGACTGATCATGCACTGATCACGTGGCTATCATGCACTGCTCACGTGGCTGATCATGCCATGATCACGCAGCTACCATGTACTGGTCACATGACTGATCATGCACTGATCACGTGACTGATCATGCAGTGATCACGTGGCTATCATGAACTACTCACGTGGCTGATCATGCAATGATCATGTAGCTACCATGTACAGGTCACGTGAATGATCATACACCCATCAGGTGACTGATCATGCACTGATCACGTGGCTATCATGCACTGATCACGAGACTGATCATGCACTGTTCACGTCTATATCATGCACTGATCACATGACTGCCCGTGCACTGATCACGTGGATGATCATACACTAATCTTGTGACAGATCATGCACTGATCACGTGGCTGATCATGCACTGATACCGTGACTGAGCATGGACTGATCACATGACTATCATGTAGTGATCACGTGACTTAATGGCGCTGATCATGTGACTGATCATGCGCTGATCATGTTTGCTATCATACACTGATCATGTGCCTCTGGAGGCAATAAACAAAGAGCTGAGTAGGCACGAATCAAACAGTCAGCAGGCAATAATCATGGAACTCAGGTGTGAGGAATCATGCTGCTCAGCTGGCAATAATCAAGCAGCTGAGCAGGCAGGAATTACGCAGCACAGCTGGCAATTGTCAAGCAGATGACAGGCAGGAATCGTGCAGCTCAGCTGGCAATTGTCAAGCAGATGAGCAGACAGTAATCACGCAGCTCAGCAGGCCCAGATCACGTGACTGAGCATGCACTGTTCACGTGGCTGATCATACACTGATCACGTGATGATCATGCACTGATCACTTGGATATCATGCACTGATCACGTGGCTGATCATACACTGTTCACGTGGCTCTGACCATGCACTGATCACGTGGCTGATCATACACTGCTCACGTAACTGATCATGCACTGATCACGTGGCTATCATGCACTGATCACGTGGCTGAACATGCACTGTTCACGTGGCTGATCACACACCTGTCACGTGACATATCATGCACTGATCACGTGGCACTCATGCACTGATCACGTGGCTGATCATACTCTGCTCACGTAACTCATGCACACATCACGTGGCTATCATGCACTGCTCACGTGGCTCGTCATGGAATGATCACGTAGCAACCATATACTGGTAACGTGACTGATCATGCAAAGATCACGTAAATGATCATGCACTGTTCACGTGACTGATCATGTACTGATCACGTGACTGATCATGCACTGACCACGTGGCTATCATGCTCTGCTCACGTGGCTGATCATGCAATGATCACGTAGCAACCATGTACTGGTCACGTGACTGATCATGCACTGATCACGTAATTGATCCTGCACTGATCACGTGGCTCATCATGCACTGATCACGTGGCTGATCACACATGTATCACGTGACTGATCATGCACTGATCACGTGGCTGATCATGCACTGATCACGTGACTGATCATGCACTGCTCACGTGGCTGATCATGCACTGATCACGCGGCTATCATGCACTGGTCACATGACTGATCATGCACTGATCATGTGGCTGATCATGCACTGATCACGTGGCTGATCCTGCACTGCTCACGTGGCTCGATCATGCAATGATCACGTAGCAATCATATACTGGTCACGTGACTGATCATGCAAAGATCACGTAAATGATCATGCACTGATCACGTGACTGATCATGCACTGATCACGTGACTGATCATGCACTGACCACGTGGCTATCATGCTCTGCTCACGTGGCTGATCATGCACTGATCACGTAGCAACCATGTACTGGTCACGTGACTGATCATGCACTGATCACGTGATTGATCCTGCACTGATCACGTGGCTCATCATGCACTGATCACGTGGCTGATCATGCACATGTATCACGTGACTGATCATGCACTGATCCCGTGGCTCATCATGCACTGATCACGTGTCTGATCATGCACTGATCACGTGGATATCATGCACTGCTCACGTGGCTGATCATGCCTGATCACGCAGCTACCATGTACTTGTCACATAACTGATCATGCACTGATCACGTGACTGATCATGCAGTGATCACGTGGCTATCATGAACTACTCACGTGGCTGATCATGCAATGATCATGTAGCTACCATGTACAGGTCACGTGAATGATCATACACCCATCAGGTGACTGATCATGCACTGATCACGTGGCTATCATGCACGGATCACGAGACTGGTCATGCACTGTTCACGTCTATATCATGCACTGATCACATGACTGCCCGTGCACTGATCACGTGGATGATCATACACTAATCTTGTGACAGATCATGCACTGATCACGTGGCTGATCATGCACTGATACCGTGACTGAGCATGGACTGATCACATGACTATCATGTAGTGATCACGTGACTTAATGGCGCTGATCATGTGACTGATCATGCGCTGATCATGTTTGCTATCATACACTGATCATGTGCCTCTGGAGGCAATAAACAAAGAGCTGAGTAGGCACGAATCAAACAGTCAGCAGGCAATAATCATGGAACTCAGGTGTGAGGAATCATGCTGCTCAGCTGGCAATAATCAAGCAGCTGAGCAGGCAGGAATTACGCAGCACAGCTGGCAATTGTCAAGCAGATGACAGGCAGGAATTGTGCAGCTCAGCTGGCAATTTTCAAGCAGATGAGCAGACAGTAATCACGCAGCTCAGCAGGCCCAGATCACGTGACTGAGCATGCACTGTTCACATGGCTGATCATACACTGATCACGTGATGATCATGCACTGATCACTTGGATATCATGCACTGATCACGTGGCTGATCATACACTGTTCACGTGTCTGACCATGCACTGATCACGTGGCTGATCATACACTGCTCACGTAACTGATCATGCACTGATCACGTGGCTATCATGCACTGATCACGTGGCTGAACATGCACTGTTCACGTGGCTGATCACACACCTGTCACGTGACATATCATGCACTGATCACGTGGCACTCATGCACTGATCACGTGGCTGATCATACTCTGCTCACGTAACTCATGCACACATCACGTGGCTATCATGCACTGCTCACGTGGCTCGTCATGGAATGATCACGTAGCAATCATATACTGGTAACGTGACTGATCATGCAAAGATCACGTAAATGATCATGCACTGTTCACATGACTGATCATGTACTGATCACGTGACTGATCATGCACTGACCACGTGGCTATCATGCTCTGCTCACGTGGCTGATCATGCAACGATCACGTAATAGATCCTGCACTGATCACGTGGCTCATCATGCACTGATCACGTGGCTGATCACACCTGTATCACGTGACTGATCATGCACTGATCCCGTGGCTCTCATGCACTGATCACGTGGCAGTCATGCACTGATCACGTGGTTATCATGCACGGATCACGAGACTGGTCATGCACTGTTCAGGTCTATATCATGCACTGATCACATGACTGCCCGTGCACTGATCACGTGGATGATCATACACTAATCTTGTGACAGATCATGCACTGATCACGTGGCTGATCCTGCACTGATACCGTGACTGAGCATGGACTGATCACATGACTATCATGTAGTGATCACGTGACTTAATGGCGCTGATCATGTGACTGATCATGCGCTGATCATGTTTGCTATCATACACTGATCATGTGCCTCTGGAGGCAATAAACAAAGATCTTAGTAGGCACGAATCAAACAGTCAGCAGGCAATAATCATGGAACTCAGGTGTGAGGAATCATGCTGCTCAGCTGGCAATAATCAAGCAGCTGAGCAGGCAGGAATCGTGCAGCTCAGCTGGCAATTGTCAAGCAGATGAGCAGACAGTAATCACGCAGCTCAGCAGGCCCAGATCACGTGACTGAGCATGCACTGTTCACGTGGCTGATCACACACCTGACACGTGACATATCCTGCACTGATCACGTGGCACTCATGCACTGATCACGTGGCTGATCATACTCTGCTCACGTAACTCATGCACACATCACGTGGCTATCATGCACTGCTCACGTGACTCGTCATGGAATGATCACGTAGCAACCATATACTGTTAACGTGACTGATCATGCAAAGATCACGTAAATGATCATGCACTGTTCACGTGTCTGATCATGTACTGATCACGTGACTGATCATGCACTGACCACGTGGCTATCATGCTCTGCTCACGTGGCTGATCATGCAACGATCACGTAGCAACCATGTACTGGTCACGTGACTGATCATGCACTGATCACGTAATTGATCCTGCACTGATCACGTGGCTCATCATGCACTGATCACGTGGCTGATCACACATGTATCACGTGACTGATCATGCACTGATCCCGTGGCTCTCATGCACTGATCACGTGGCTGTCATGCACTGATCACGTGGATATCATGCACTGATCACGTGGCTGATCAGGCAATGATCACGTAGCTACCATGTACTGGTCACGTGACTGATCATGCACTGAGCACGTAATTGATCATTCACTGATCATGTGGCTGATCATGCACTGATCACGTGGCTGATCATACACTGATCACATAACTGATCATGCACTGATCACGTGACTGATCATGCACTGATCACGTGGCTATCATGCACTGATCACTTGGCTGGACATACACTGATCACGTGCCTGGTCATGCACTGATCACGTGGCTGATCATGCACTGAACACGTGACTGATCATGCACTGATCACGTGTCTGATCATGCACTGATCACGTGACTGATCATGCACTGATCTCGTGTCTGATCATGCACTGATCACGTGGCTATCATGCACTGCTCACGTGGCTGATCATGCCATGATCACGCAGCTACCATGTACTGGTCACATGACTGATCATGCACTGATCACGTGACTGATCATGCAGTGATCACGTGGCTATCATGAACTACTCACGTGGCTGATCAGGCAATGATCATGTAGCTACCATGTAGAGGTCACGTGAATGATCATACACCCATCAGGTGACTGATCATGCAGTGATCACGTGGCTATCATGCACTACTCACGTGGCTGATCATGCAATGATCATGTAGCTACCATGTACAGGTCACGTGAATGATCATACACCCATCAGGTGACTGATCATGCACTGATCACGTGGCTATCATGCACTGATCACGAGACTGATCATGCACTGTTCACGTCTATATCAAGCACTGATCACATGACTGCCCGTGCACTGATCACGTGGATGATCATACACTAATCTTGTGACAGATCATGCACTGATCACGTGGCTGATCATGCACTGATACCGTGACTGAGCATGGACTGATCACATGACTATCATGTAGTGATCACGTGACTTAATGGCGCTGATCATGTGACTGATCATGCGCTGATCATGTTTGCTATCATACACTGATCATGTGCCTCTGGAGGCAATAAACAAAGAGCTGAGTAGGCACGAATCAAACAGTCAGCAGGCAATAATCATGGAACTCAGGTGTGAGGAATCATGCTGCTCAGCTGGCAATAATCAAGCAGCTGAGCAGGCAGGAATCGTGCAGCACAGCTGGCAATTGTCAAGCAGATGAGCAGACAGTAATCACGCAGCTCAGCAGGCCCAGATCACGTGACTGAGCATGCACTGATCACGTGCCTGATCATACACTGTTCACGTGTCTGACCATGCACTTATCACGTGGCTGATCATACACTGCTCACGTAACTGATCATGCACTGATCACGTGGCTATCATGCACTGATCACGTGGCTGAACATGCACTGTTCACGTGGCTGATCACACACCTGTCACGTGACATATCATGCACTGATCACGTGGCACTCATGCACTGATCACGTGGCTGATCATACTCTGCTCACATAACTCATGCACACATCACGTGGCTATCATGCACTGCTCACGTGGCTCGTCATGGAATGATCACGTAGCAACCATATACTGGTAACGTGACTGATCATGCAAAGATCACGTAAATGATCATGCACTGTTCACGTGACTGATCATGTACTGATCACGTGACTGATCATGCACTGACCACGTGGCTATCATGCTCTGCTCACGTGGCTGATCATGCAACGATCACGTAGCAACCATGTACTGGTCACGTGACTGATCATGCACTGATCACGTAATTGATCCTGCACTGATCACGTGGCTCATCATGCACTGATCACGTGGCTGATCACACATGTATCACGTGACTGATCATGCACTGATCCCGTGGCTCTCATGCACTGATCACGTGGCTGTCATGCACTGATCACGTGGATATCATGCACTGATCATGTGGCTGATCACACACGTATCACATGACTGATCATGCACTGATCACGTGGCTATCATGCACTGATTACGTGGCTATCATGCACTGATCACGTGGCTTATCAGGCAATGATCACGTAGCTACCTTGTACTGGTCACGTAACTGATCATGCACTGAGCACGTAATTGATCAGGCACTGATCATGTGGCTGATCATGCACTGATCACGTGGCTGATCATACACTGATCACATAATTGATCATGCACTGATCACGTGACTGATCATGCACTGATCACGTGGCTATCATGCACTGATCACTTTGCTGGACATACACTGATCACGTGCCTGGTCATGCACTGATCACGTGGCTGATCATGCACTGATCACGTGACTGATCATGCACTGATCTCGTGTCTGATCATGCACTGATCACGTGACTGATCATGCACTCATCTCGTGTCTGATCATGCACTGATCACGTGGCTATCATGCACTGCTCACGTGACTGATCATGCCATGATCACGCAGCTACCATGTACTGGTCACATGACTGATCATGCACTGATCACGTGGCTGATCATACACTGCTCACGTAACTGATCATGCACTGATCACGTGGCTATCATGCACTGATCACGTGGCTGATCACACACCTGTCACGTGACATATGCACTGATCACGTGACTCTCATGCACTGATCACGTGGCTGATCATACACTGCTTACGTAACTGATCATGCACTGATCACGTGGCTGAACATGCACTGTTCACGTGGCTGATCACACACCTGTCACGTGACATATCATGCACTGATCACGTGACTCTCATGCACTGATCACGTGGCTGATCATACTCTGCTCACGTAACTCATGCACACATCACGTGGCTATCATGCATTGCTCACGTGGCTCGTCATGGAATGATCACGTAGCAACCATATACTGGTAACGTGACTGATCATGCAAAGGTCACGTAAATGATCATGCACTGTTCACGTGACTGATCATGTACTGATCACGTGACTGATCATGCACTGACCACGTGGCTATCATGCTCTGCTCACGTGGCTGATCAAGCAACGATCACGTAGCAACCATGTATTGGTCACGTGACTGATCATGCACTGATCACGTAATTGATCCTGCACTGATCACGTGGCTCATCATGCACTGATCACGTGGCTGATCACACCTGTATCACGTGACTGATCATGCACTGATCCCGTGGCTCTCATGCACTGATCACGTGGCTGTCATGCACTGATCACGTGGATATCATGCACTGATCATGTGGCTGATCACACACGTATCACATGACTGGTCATGCACTGATCACGTGGCTATCATGCACTGATCACTATCATGCACTGATCACGTGGCTTTTCAGGCAATGATCACGTAGCTACCATGTACTGGTCACGTAACTGATCATGCACTGAGCACGTAATTGATCATGCACTGATCATGTGGCTGATCATGCACTGATCACGTGGGTGATCATACACTGATCACATAACTGATCATGCACTGATCACGTGACTGATCATGCACTGATCACGTGGCTATCATGCACTGATCACTTGGCTGACATACACTGATCACGTGCCTGGTCATGCACTGATCACGTGGCTGATCATGCACTGATCACGTGACTGATCATGCACTGATCTCGTGTCTGATCATGCACTGGTCACGTGGCTATCATGCACTGCTCACGTGGCTGATCATGCCATGATCACCCAGCTACCATGTACTGGTCACATGACTGAGCATGCACTGATCACGTGACTGATCATGCAGTGATCACGTGGCTATCATGAACTACTCACGTGGCTGATCATGCAATGATCATGTAGCTACCATGTACAGGTCACGTGAATGATCATAGACCCATCAGGTGACTGATCATGCACTGATCACGTGGCTATCATGCACTGATCACGAGAGTGATCATGCACTGTTCACGTCTATATCATGCACTGATCACATGACTGCCCGTGCACTGATCACGTGGATGATCATACACTAATCTTGTGACAGATCATGCACTGATCACGTGGCTGATCATGCACTGATACCGTGACTGAGCATGGACTGATCACATGACTATCATGTAGTGATCACGTGACTTAATGGCGCTGATCATGTGACTGATCATGCGCTGATCATGTTTGCTATCATACACTGATCATG
This sequence comes from Bos javanicus, assembly GCF_032452875.1. NCBI lineage: Eukaryota > Metazoa > Chordata > Mammalia > Artiodactyla > Bovidae > Bos > Bos javanicus. Next base: position 51,500 of record NW_026894780.1, on the reverse strand, counting down.
TGCCTCTGGAGGCAATAAACAAAGAGCTGAGTAGGCACGAATCAAACAGTCAGCAGGCAATAATCATGGAACACAGGTGTGAGGAATCATGCTGCTCAGCTGGCAATAATCAAGCAGCTGAGCAGGCAGGAATCGTGCAGCTCAGCTGGCAATTGTCAAGCAGATGAGCAGACAGTAATCACGCAGCTCAGCAGGCCCAGATCACGTGACTGAGCATGCACTGTTCACGTGGCTGATCATACACTGATCACGTGATGATCATGTACTGATCACTTGGATATCATGCACTGATCACGTGGCTGATCACACACTGTTCACGTGGCTGACCATGCACTGATCACGTGGCTGATCATACACTGCTCACGTAACTGATCATGCACTGATCACGTGGCTATCATGCACTGATCACGTGGCTGAACATGCACTGTTCACGTGGCTGATCACACACCTGTCACGTGACATATCATGCACTGATCACGTGGCACTCATGCACTGATCACGTGGCTGATCATACTCTGCTCACGTAACTCATGCACACATCACGTGGCTATCATGCACTGCTCACGTGGCTCGTCATGGAATGATCACGGCTATCAATACTGGTAACGTGACTGATCATGCAAAGATCACGTAAATGATCATGCACTGTTCACGTGACTGATCATGTACTGATCACATGACTGATCATGCACTGACCAGGTGGCTATCATGCTCTTCTCACGTGGCTGATCATGCAATGATCACGTAGCAACCATGTACTGGTCACGTGACTGATCATGCACTGATCACGTACTTGATCCTGCACTGATCACGTGGCTCATCATGCACTGATCACGTGGCTGATCACACATGTATCACGTGACTGATCATGCACTGATCACGTGGCTGATCATGCACTGATCACGTGGCTATCATGAACTACTCACGTGGCTGATCATGCCATGATCACGCAGCTACCATGTACTGGTCACATGACTGATCATGCACTGATCATGTGTCTGATCATGCAGTGATCACGTGGCTATCATGAACTACTCACGTGGCTGATCATGCAATGATCATGTAGCTACCATGTACAGGCCACGTGAATGATCATACACCCATCAGGTGACTGATCATGCACTGATCACGTGGCTATCATGCACGGATCACGAGACTGATCATGCACTGTTCACGTCTATATCATGCACTGATCACATGACTGCCCGTGCACTGATCACGTGGATGATCATACACTAATCTTGTGACAGATCATGCACTGATCACGTGGCTGATCATGCACTGATACCGTGACTGAGCATGGACTGATCACATGACTATCATGTAGTGATCACGTGACTTAATGGCGCTGATCATGTGACTGATCATGCGCTGATCATGTTTGCTATCATACACTGATCATGTGCCTCTGGAGGCAATAAACAAAGAGCTGAGTAGGCACAAATCAAACAGTCAGCAGGCAATAATCATGGAACTCAGGTGTGAGGAATCATGCTGCTCAGCTGGCAATAATCAAGCAGCTGAGCAGGCAGGAATTACGCAGCACAGCTGGCAATTGTCAAGCAGATGACAGGCAGGAATCGTGCAGCTCAGCTGGCAATTGTCAAGCAGATGAGCAGACAGGAATCACGCAGCTCAGCAGGCCCAGATCACGTGACTGAGCATGCACTGTTCACGTGGCTGATCATACACTGATCACGTGATGATCGTGCGCTGATCACTTGGATATCATGCACTGATCACGTGGCTGATCATACACTGTTCACGTGTCTGACCATGCACTGATCACGTGGCTGATCATACACTGCTCACGTAACTGATCATGCACTGATCACGTGGCTATCATGCACTGATCACGTGGCTGAACATGCACTGTTCACGTGGCTGATCACACACCTGTCACGTGACATATCATGCACTGATCACGTGGCACTCATGCACTGATCACGTGGCTGATCATACTCTGCTCACGTAACTCATGCACACATCACGTGGCTATCATGCACTGCTCACGTGGCTCGTCATGGAATGATCACGTAGCAACCATATACTGGTAACGTGACTGATCATGCAAAGATCACGTAAATGATCATGCACTGTTCACGTGACTGATCATGTACTGATCACGTGACTGATCATGCACTGATCACGTGGCTATCATGCTCTGCTCACGTGGATGATCATGCAACGATCACGTAGCAACCATGTACTGGTCACGTGACTGATCATGCACTGATCACGTAATTGATCCTGCACTGATCACGTGGCTCATCATGCACTGATCACGTGGCTGATCACACATGTATCACGTGACTGATCATGCACTGATCACGTGGCTCTCATGCACTGATCACGTGGCTGTCATGCACTGATCACGTGGATATCATGCACTGATCATGTGGCTGATCACCACCATCATGACTGATCATGCACTGATCACGTGGCTATCATGCACTGATCACGTGGCTATCATGCACTGATCACGTGGCTGATCAGGCAATGATCACGTAGCTACCATGTACTGGTCACGTGACTGATCATGCACTGATCACGTAATTGATCATGCACTGATCATGTGGCTGATCATGCACTGATCACGTGGCTGATCATACACTGATCACATAACTGATCATGCACTGATCACGTGACTGATCATGCACTGATCACGTGGCTATCATGCACTGATCACTTGGCTGGACATACACTGATCACGTGCCTGATCATGCACTGATCACGTGGCTGATCATGCACTGATCACGTGACTGATCATGCACTGATCACGTGTCTGATCATGCACTGATCACGTGGCTATCATGCACTGCTCACGTGGCTGATCATGCCATGATCACGCAGCTACCATGTACTGGTCACATGACTGATCATGCACTGATCACGTGACTGATCATGCAGTGATCACGTGGCTATCATGACTACTCACGTGGCTGATCATGCAATGATCATGTAGCTACCATGTACAGGTCACGTGAATGATCATACACCCATCAGGTGACTGATCATGCACTGATCACGTGGCTATCATGCACTGATCACGAGACTGATCATGCACTGATCACGTCTATATCATGCACTGATCACATGACTGCCCATGCACTGATCACGTGGATGATCATACACTAATCATGTGACAGATCATGCACTGATCACGTGGCTGATCATGCACTGATACCGTGACTGAGCATGGACTGATCACATGACTATCATGTAGTGATCACGTGACTTAATGGCGCTGATCATGTGACTGATCATGCGCTGATCATGTTTGCTATCATACACTGATCATGTGCCTCTGGAGGCAATAAACAAAGAGCTGAGTAGGCACGAATCAAACAGTCAGCAGGCAATAATCATGGAACTCAGGTGTGAGGAATCATGCTGCTCAGCTGGCAATAATCAAGCAGCTGAGCAGGCAGGAATTACGCAGCACAGCTGGCAATTGTCAAGCAGATGACAGGCAGGAATCGTGCAGCTCAGCTGGCAATTGTCAAGCAGATGAGCAGACAGTAATCACGCAGCTCAGCAGGCCCAGATCACGTGACTGAGCATGCACTGTTCACGTGGCTGATCATACACTGATCACGTGATGATCATGCACTGATCACTTGGATATCATGCACTGATCACGTGGCTGATCATACACTGTTCACGTGTCTGACCATGCACTGATCACGTGGCTGATCATACACTGCTCACGTAACTGATCATGCACTGATCACGTGGCTATCATGCACTGATCACGTGGCTGAACATGCACTGTTCACGTGGCTGATCACACACCTGTCACGTGACATATCATGCACTGATCACGTGGCACTCATGCACTGATCACGTGGCTGATCATACTCTGCTCACGTAACTCATACACATCACGTGGCTATCATGCACTGCTCACGTGGCTCGTCATGGAATGATCACGTAGCATATACTGGTCACGTGACTGATCATGCAAAGATCACGTAAATGATCATGCACTGTTCACGTGACTGATCATGTACTGATCACGTGACTGATCATGCACTGATCACGTGGCTATCATGCTCTGCTCACGTGGCTGATCATGCAACGATCACGTAGCAACCATGTACTGGTCACGTGACTGATCATGCACTGATCACGTAATTGATCCTGCACTGATCACGTGGCTCATCATGCACTGATCACGTGGCTGATCACACATGTATCACGTGACTGATCATGCACTGATCACGTGGCTCTCATGCACTGATCACGTGGCTGTCATGCACTGATCACGTGGATATCATGCACTGATCACGTGGCTGATCACACACGTATCACATGACTGATCATGCACTGATCACGTGGCTATCATGCACTGATCACGTGGCTATCATGCACTGATCACGTGGCTGATCATGCACTGATCACGTAGCTACCATGTACTGATCACGTGACTGATCATGCACTGATCACGTAATTGATCATGCACTGATCACGTGGCTGATCATGCACTGATCACGTGGCTGATCATGCACTGATCACGTAACTGATCATGCACTGATCACGTGACTGATCATGCACTGATCACGTGGCTATCATGCACTGATCACGTGGCTGACATACACTGATCACGTGCCTGATCATGCACTGATCACGTGGCTGATCATGCACTGATCACGTGACTGATCATGCACTGATCACGTGACTGATCATGCACTGATCACGTGACTGATCATGCACTGATCACGTGACTGATCATGCACTGATCACGTGGCTATCATGCACTGATCACGTGACTGATCATGCACTGATCACGCAGCTATCATGTACTGGTCATGACTGATCATGCACTGATCACGTGGCTGATCATGCACTGATCACGTGACTGATCATGCACTGATCACGTGGCTATCATGCACTGATCACGTGGCTGATCATGCACTGTCACGTGACATCATGCACTGATCACGTGACTGTCATGCACTGATCATGGCTGATCATGCACTGATCACGTGACTGATCATGCACTGATCACGTGGCTGATCATGCACTGATCACGTGGCTGATCACACACTGTCACGTGACATATCATGCACTGATCACGTGGCTCTCATGCACTGATCACGTGGCTGATCATACACTGATCACGTAACTCATGCACACATCACGTGGCTATCATGCACTGCACGTGGCTGTCATGGAATGATCACGTAGCAACCATATACTGTACGTGACTGATCATGCACTGATCACGTAAATGATCATGCACTGTTCACGTGACTGATCATGCACTGATCACGTGACTGATCATGCACTGATCACGTGGCTATCATGCACTGCTCACGTGGCTGATCATGCACGATCACGTAGCAACCATGCACTGGTCACGTGACTGATCATGCACTGATCACGTAATTGATCATGCACTGATCACGTGGCTCATCATGCACTGATCACGTGGCTGATCACACTGATCACGTGACTGATCATGCACTGATCGTGGCTCTCATGCACTGATCACGTGGCTGTCATGCACTGATCACGTGGATATCATGCACTGATCACGTGGCTGATCATGCACGTATCACATGACTGATCATGCACTGATCACGTGGCTATCATGCACTGATCACGTGGCTATCATGCACTGATCACGTGGCTGATCATGCAATGATCACGTAGCTACCATGTACTGGTCACGTGACTGATCATGCACTGATCACGTAATTGATCATGCACTGATCACGTGGCTGATCATGCACTGATCACGTGGCTGATCATGCACTGATCACTGACTGATCATGCACTGATCACGTGACTGATCATGCACTGATCACGTGGCTATCATGCACTGATCACGTGGCTGACATACACTGATCACGTGCCTGGTCATGCACTGATCACGTGGCTGATCATGCACTGATCACGTGACTGATCATGCACTGATCACGTGTCTGATCATGCACTGATCACGTGGCTATCATGCACTGCTCACGTGGCTGATCATGCACTGATCACGCAGCTACCATGTACTGGTCACATGACTGATCATGCACTGATCACGTGACTGATCATGCAGTGATCACGTGGCTATCATGCAACTACTCACGTGGCTGATCATGCAATGATCATGTAGCTACCATGTACAGGTCACGTGAATGATCATACACCCATCAGGTGACTGATCATGCACTGATCACGTGGCTATCATGCACTGATCACGAGACTGATCATGCACTGATCACGTCTATATCATGCACTGATCACATGACTGCCCATGCACTGATCACGTGGATGATCATACACTAATCATGTGACAGATCATGCACTGATCACGTGGCTGATCATGCACTGATACGTGACTGAGCATGGACTGATCACATGACTATCATGTAGTGATCACGTGACTTAATGGCGCTGATCATGTGACTGATCATGCGCTGATCATGTTTGCTATCATACACTGATCATGTGCCTCTGGAGGCAATAAACAAAGAGCTGAGTAGGCACGAATCAAACAGTCAGCAGGCAATAATCATGGAACTCAGGTGTGAGGAATCATGCTGCTCAGCTGGCAATAATCAAGCAGCTGAGCAGGCAGGAATTACGCAGCACAGCTGGCAATTGTCAAGCAGATGACAGGCAGGAATCGTGCAGCTCAGCTGGCAATTGTCAAGCAGATGAGCAGACAGTAATCACGCAGCTCAGCAGGCCCAGATCACGTGACTGAGCATGCACTGTTCACGTGGCTGATCATACACTGATCACGTGATGATCATGCACTGATCACTTGGATATCATGCACTGATCACGTGGCTGATCATACACTGTTCACGTGTCTGACCATGCACTGATCACGTGGCTGATCATACACTGCTCACGTAACTGATCATGCACTGATCACGTGGCTATCATGCACTGATCACGTGGCTGAACATGCACTGTTCACGTGGCTGATCACACACCTGTCACGTGACATATCATGCACTGATCACGTGGCACTCATGCACTGATCACGTGGCTGATCATACTCTGCTCACATAACTCATGCACACATCACGTGGCTATCATGCACTGCTCACGTGGCTCGTCATGGAATGATCACGTGCAACCATATACTGGTAACGTGACTGATCATGCACAGATCACGTAAATGATCATGCACTGTTCACGTGACTGATCATGTACTGATCACGTGACTGATCATGCACTGATCACGTGGCTATCATGCTCTGCTCACGTGGCTGATCATGCAACGATCACGTAGCAACCATGTACTGGTCACGTGACTGATCATGCACTGATCACGTAATTGATCCTGCACTGATCACGTGGCTCATCATGCACTGATCACGTGGCTGATCACACATGTATCACGTGACTGATCATGCACTGATCATGGCTCTCATGCACTGATCACGTGGCTGTCATGCACTGATCACGTGGATATCATGCACTGATCACGTGGCTGATCCACACGTATCACATGACTGATCATGCACTGATCACGTGGCTGATCATGCACTGATCACGTGGCTGATCATGCACTGATCACGTGGCTGATCATGCACTGATCTGATCACTGACTGATCATGCACTGATCACGTGACTGATCATGCACTGATCACGTGGCTACCATGCACTGGTCACGTGGCTGATCATGCACTGATCACGTAACTGATCATGCACTGATCACGTGGCTGATCATGCTGATCACGTGGCTGATCATGCACTGATCACGTGACTGATCATGCACTGATCACGTGATGATCATGCACTGATCACGTGGCTGATCATGCACTGATCACGTGGCTGATCATGCACTGATCACGTGCCTGATCATGCACTGATCACGTGGCTGATCATGCACTGATCACGTGGCTGATCATGCACTGATCACGTGACTGATCATGCACTGATCACGTGACTGATCATGCACTGATCACGTGGCTGATCATGCACTGATCACGTGGCTGATCATGCACTGATCACGTGACTGATCATGCACTGATCACGCAGCTATCATGCACTGGTCACGTGACTGATCATGCACTGATCACGTGGCTGATCATGCACTGATCACGTAACTGATCATGCACTGATCACGTGGCTATCATGCACTGATCACGTGGCTGATCATGCACTGTTCACGTGGCTGATCACACACCTGTCACGTGACATATCATGCACTGATCACGTGGCTCTCATGCACTGATCACGTGGCTGATCATACACTGCTCGTATGCACACATCACGTGGCTATCATGCACTGCTCACGTGGCTCGTCATGGAATGATCATGTAACCATATACTGGTCACGTGACTGATCATGCACAGATCACGTAAATGATCATGCACTGTTCACGTGACTGATCATGCACTGATCACGTGACTGATCATGCACTGATCACGTGGCTATCATGCACTGCTCACGTGGCTGATCATGCACGATCACGTAGCAACCATGTACTGGTCACGTGACTGATCATGCACTGATCACGTAATTGATCATGCACTGATCACGTGGCTCATCATGCACTGATCACGTGGCTGATCACACTGTATCACGTGACTGATCATGCACTGATCACGTGGCTCTCATGCACTGATCACGTGGCTGTCATGCACTGATCACGTGGATATCATGCACTGATCACGTGGCTGATCACACGTATCACATGACTGATCATGCACTGATCACGTGGCTATCATGCACTGATCACGTGGCTATCATGCACTGATCACGTGGCTGATCATGCACTGATCACGTAGCTACCATGTACTGGTCACGTGACTGATCATGCACTGATCACGTATGATCATGCACTGATCACGTGGCTGATCATGCACTGATCACGTGGCTGATCATGCACTGATCACGTGCTGATCATGCACTGATCACGTGACTGATCATGCACTGATCACGTGGCTATCATGCACTGATCACGTGGCTGGACATGCACTGATCACGTGCCTGATCATGCACTGATCACGTGGCTGATCATGCACTGATCACGTGACTGATCATGCACTGATCGTGTCTGATCATGCACTGATCACGTGGCTATCATGCACTGATCACGTGGCTGATCATGCATGATCACGCAGCTACCATGTACTGGTCATGACTGATCATGCACTGATCACGTGACTGATCATGCACTGATCACGTGGCTATCATGCACTACTCACGTGGCTGATCATGCAATGATCATGTAGCTACCATGTACAGGTCACGTGAATGATCATACACCCATCAGGTGACTGATCATGCACTGATCACGTGGCTATCATGCACTGATCACGTGACTGATCATGCACTGATCACGTCTATATCATGCACTGATCACATGACTGCCCATGCACTGATCACGTGGATGATCATACACTAATCATGTGACAGATCATGCACTGATCACGTGGCTGATCATGCACTGATACCGTGACTGAGCATGGACTGATCACATGACTATCATGTAGTGATCACGTGACTTAATGGCACTGATCATGTGACTGATCATGCGCTGATCATGTTTGCTATCATACACTGATCATGTGCCTCTGGAGGCAATAAACAAAGAGCTGAGTAGGCACGAATCAAACAGTCAGCAGGCAATAATCATGGAACTCAGGTGTGAGGAATCATGCTGCTCAGCTGGCAATAATCAAGCAGCTGAGCAGGCAGGAATTCGCAGCACAGCTGGCAATTGTCAAGCAGATGACAGGCAGGAATCGTGCAGCTCAGCTGGCAATTGTCAAGCAGATGAGCAGACAGTAATCACGCAGCTCAGCAGGCCCTGATCACGTGACTGAGCATGCACTGTTCACGTGGCTGATCATGCACTGATCACGTGATGATCATGCACTGATCACTGGATATCATGCACTGATCACGTGGCTGATCATGCACTGATCACGTGTCTGACCATGCACTGATCACGTGGCTGATCATACACTGCTCGTGTCTGATCATGCACTGATCACGTGGCTATCATGCACTGATCACGTGGCTGATCATGCACTGTTCACGTCTATATCATGCACTGATCATGACTGCCATGCACTGATCACGTGGATGATCATACACTAATCACGTGACAGATCATGCACTGATCACGTGGCTGATCATGCACTGATACCGTGACTGAGCATGGACTGATCACATGACTATCATGCAGTGATCACGTGACTTAATGGCGCTGATCATGTGACTGATCATGCGCTGATCATGTTTGCTATCATGCACTGATCATGTGCCTCTGGAGGCAATAAACAAAGAGCTGGTAAACACGCAATAATCATGGAACTCAGGTGTGAGGAATCATGCTGCTCAGCTGGCAATAATCAAGCAGCTGAGCAGGCAGGAATTACGCAGCACAGCTGGCAATTGTCAAGCAGATGACAGGCTGAAATCGTGCAGCTCAGCTGGCAATTGTCAAGCAGATGAGCAGACAGTGATCACGCAGCTCAGCAGGCACTGATCACGTGACTGATCATGCACTGATCACGTGGCTGATCATACACTGATCACGTGATGATCATGCACTGATCACTGGCTATCATGCACTGATCACGTGGCTGATCATGCACTGATCACGTGTCTGTGCACTGATCACGTGGCTGATCATGCACTGCTCACGTAACTGATCATGCACTGATCACGTGGCTATCATGCACTGATCACGTGGCTGAACATGCACTGACGTGGCTGATCACACTGTCACGTGACTATCATGCACTGATCACGTGGCACTCATGCACTGATCACGTGGCTGATCATACTCTGCTCACGTAATCATGCACACATCCGTGGCTATCATGCACTGTCACGTGGCTCGTCATGGAATGATCACGTAGCAACCATATACTGGTACGTGACTGATCATGCAAAGATCACGTAAATGATCATGCACTGTTCACGTGACTGATCATGTACTGATCACGTGACTGATCATGCACTGATCACGTGGCTATCATGCACTGTTCACGTGGCTGATCATGCAACGATCACGTGCAACCATGTACTGGTCACGTGACTGATCATGCACTGATCACGTAATTGATCATGCACTGATCACGTGGCTATCATGCACTGATCACGTGGCTGATCACACATGTATCACGTGACTGATCATGCACTGATCTCGTGGCTCTCATGCACTGATCATGTGGCTGTCATGCACTGATCACGTGGATATCATGCACTGATCACGTGGCTGATCACACACGTATCACATGACTGATCATGCACTGATCACGTGGCTATCATGCACTGATCACGTGGCTATCATGCACTGATCACGTGGCTGATCATGCAATGATCACGTGGCTACCATGTACTGATCACGTGACTGATCATGCACTGATCCGTGTTGATCATGCACTGATCACGTGGCTGATCATGCACTGATCACGTGGCTGATCATGCACTGATCACGTGACTGATCATGCACTGATCACGTGACTGATCATGCACTGATCACGTGGCTTCTCCACTGATCACGTGGCTGATCATGCATGATCACAGCTACATGTACTGGTCACATGACTGATCATGCACTGATCACGTGACTGATCATGCACTGATCACGTGGCTATCATGCACTACTCACGTGGCTGATCATGCAATGATCATGTAGCTACCATGTACAGGTCACGTGAATGATCATACACCCATCAGGTGACTGATCATGCACTGATCACGTGGCTATCATACTGATCACGAGACTGATCATGCACTGTTCACGTCTATATCATGCACTGATCACATGACTGCCCATGCACTGATCACGTGGATGATCATACACTGATCTTGTGACAGATCATGCACTGATCACGTGGCTGATCATGCACTGATACGTGACTGAGCATGGACTGATCACATGACTATCATGTAGTGATCACGTGACTTAATGGCGCTGATCATGTGACTGATCATGCGCTGATCATGTTTGCTATCATACACTGATCATGTGCCTCTGGAGGCAATAAACAAAGAGCTGAGTAGGCACGAATCAAACAGTCAGCAGGCAATAATCATGGAACTCAGGTGTGAGGAATCATGCTGCTCAGCTGGCAATAATCAAGCAGCTGAGCAGGCGGTCGTGCAGCTCAGCTGCAATTGTCAAGCAGATGAGCAGACAGTAATCACGCAGCTCAGCAGGCCCAGATCACGTGACTGAGCATGCACTGTTCACGTGGCTGATCATACACTGATCACGTGATGATCATGCACTGATCACTTGGATATCATGCACTGATCACGTGGCTGATCATACACTGTTCACGTGTCTGACCATGCACTGATCACGTGGCTGATCATACACTGCTCACGTAACTGATCATGCACTGATCACGTGGCTATCATGCACTGATCACGTGGCTGAACATGCACTGTTCACGTGGCTGATCACACACCTGTCACGTGACATATCATGCACTGATCACGTGGCACTCATGCACTGATCACGTGGCTGATCATACTCTGCTCACGTAACTCATGCACATCACGTGGCTATCATGCACTGCTCACGTGGCTCGTCATGGAATGATCACGTGCAACCATATACTGGTCACGTGACTGATCATGCACTGATCACGTAAATGATCATGCACTGTTCACGTGACTGATCATGTACTGATCACGTGACTGATCATGCACTGATCACGTGGCTATCATGCACTGCTCACGTGGCTGATCATGCAACGATCACGTAGCAACCATGTACTGGTCACGTGACTGATCATGCACTGATCACGTAATTGATCCTGCACTGATCACGTGGCTCATCATGCACTGATCACGTGGCTGATCACACTGTATCACGTGACTGATCATGCACTGATCACGTGGCTCTCATGCACTGATCACGTGGCTGTCATGCACTGATCACGTGGATATCATGCACTGATCACGTGGCTGATCACACACGTATCACATGACTGATCATGCACTGATCACGTGGCTATCATGCACTGATCACGTGGCTATCATGCACTGATCACGTGGCTGATCATGAATGATCACGTAGCTACATGTACTGGTCACGTGACTGATCATGCACTGATCATAATTGATCATGCACTGATCACGTGGCTGATCATGCACTGATCACGTGGCTGATCACACTGATCACGTGACTGATCATGCACTGATCACGTGACTGATCATGCACTGATCACGTGGCTGATCATGCACTGATCACGTGTCTGATCATGCACTGATCACGTGGCTATCATGCACTGATCACGTGGCTGATCATGCATGATCGCAGCTACCATGTACTGGTCACATGACTGATCATGCACTGATCACGTGACTGATCATGCAGTGATCACGTGGCTATCATGACTACTCACGTGGCTGATCATGCAATGATCATGGCTACCATGTACAGGTCACGTGAATGATCATACACCCATCAGGTGACTGATCATGCACTGATCACGTGGCTATCATGCACTGATCACGAGACTGATCATGCACTGTTCACGTCTATATCATGCACTGATCACATGACTGCCCATGCACTGATCACGTGGATGATCATACACTAATCTTGTGACAGATCATGCACTGATCACGTGGCTGATCATGCACTGATACCGTGACTGAGCATGGACTGATCACATGACTATCATGTAGTGATCACGTGACTTAATGGCGCTGATCATGTGACTGATCATGCGCTGATCATGTTTGCTATCATACACTGATCATGTGCCTCTGGAGGCAATAAACAAAGAGCTGAGTAGGCACGAATCAAACAGTCAGCAGGCAATAATCATGGAACTCAGGTGTGAGGAATCATGCTGCTCAGCTGGCAATAATCAAGCAGCTGAGCAGGCAGGAATTACGCAGCACAGCTGGCAATTGTCAAGCAGATGACAGGCAGGAATCGTGCAGCTCAGCTGGCAATTGTCAAGCAGATGAGCAGACAGTAATCACGCAGCTCAGCAGGCCCAGATCACGTGACTGAGCATGCACTGTTCACGTGGCTGATCATACACTGATCACGTGATGATCATGCACTGATCACTTGGATATCATGCACTGATCACGTGGCTGATCACACACTGTTCACGTGTCTGACCATGCACTGATCACGTGGCTGATCATACACTGCTCACGTAACTGATCATGCACTGATCACGTGGCTATCATGCACTGATCACGTGGCTGAACATGCACTGTTCACGTGGCTGATCACACACCTGTCACGTGACATATCATGCACTGATCACGTGGCACTCATGCACTGATCACGTGGCTGATCATACTCTGATCACGTAACTCATGCACACATCACGTGGCTATCATGCACTGCTCACGTGGCTCGTCATGGAATGATCACGTAGCAACCATATACTGTCACGTGACTGATCATGCAAAGATCACGTAAATGATCATGCACTGTTCACGTGACTGATCATGTACTGATCACGTGACTGATCATGCACTGATCACGTGGCTATCATGCTCTGCTCACGTGGCTGATCATGCAACGATCACGTAGCAACCATGTACTGGTCACGTGACTGATCATGCACTGATCACGTAATTGATCCTGCACGTGGCTCATCATGCACTGATCACGTGGCTGATCACACATGTATCACGTGACTGATCATGCACTGATCACGTGGCTCTCATGCACTGATCACGTGGCTGTCATGCACTGATCACGTGGATATCATGCACTGATCACGTGGCTGATCACACACGTATCACATGACTGATCATGCACTGATCACGTGGCTATCATGCACTGATCACGTGGCTATCATGCACTGATCACGTGGCTGATCAGGCAATGATCACGTGCTACCATGTACTGGTCACGTGACTGATCATGCACTGATCACGTAATTGATCATGCACTGATCATGTGGCTGATCATGCACTGATCACGTGGCTGATCATACACTGATCACGTAACTGATCATGCACTGATCACGTGACTGATCATGCACTGATCACGTGGCTATCATGCACTGATCACGTGGCTGACATGCACTGATCACGTGCCTGATCATGCACTGATCACGTGGCTGATCATGCACTGATCACGTGACTGATCATGCACTGATCACGTGTCTGATCATGCACTGATCACGTGGCTATCATGCACTGCGTGGCTGATCATGCATGATCACGCAGCTACCATGTACTGGTCACATGACTGATCATGCACTGATCACGTGACTGATCATGCACTGATCACGTGGCTATCATGACTACTCACGTGGCTGATCATGCAATGATCATGTAGCTACCATGTACAGGTCACGTGAATGATCATACACCCATCAGGTGACTGATCATGCACTGATCACGTGGCTATCATGCACTGATCACGAGACTGATCATGCACTGTTCACGTCTATATCATGCACTGATCACATGACTGCCCATGCACTGATCACGTGGATGATCATACACTAATCTTGTGACAGATCATGCACTGATCACGTGGCTGATCATGCACTGATACCGTGACTGAGCATGGACTGATCACATGACTATCATGTAGTGATCACGTGACTTAATGGCGCTGATCATGTGACTGATCATGCGCTGATCATGTTTGCTATCATACACTGATCATGTGCCTCTGGAGGCAATAAACAAAGAGCTGAGTAGGCACGAATCAAACAGTCAGCAGGCAATAATCATGGAACTCAGGTGTGAGGAATCATGCTGCTCAGCTGGCAATAATCAAGCAGCTGAGCAGGCAGGAATTCGCAGCACAGCTGTGGTGTCAAGCAGATGAGCAGAAGTAATCACGCAGCTCAGCAGGCCCAGATCACGTGACTGAGCATGCACTGTTCACGTGGCTGATCATACACTGATCACGTGATGATCATGCACTGATCACTTGGATATCATGCACTGATCACGTGGCTGATCGCACTGTTCGTGTCTGACCATGCACTGATCACGTGGCTGATCATACACTGCTCACGTAACTGATCATGCACTGATCACGTGGCTATCATGCACTGATCACGTGGCTGATCATGCACTGTTCACGTGGCTGATCACACACCTGTCACGTGACATATCATGCACTGATCACGTGGCACTCATGCACTGATCACGTGGCTGATCATACTCTGCTCACGTAACTCATGCACACATCACGTGGCTATCATGCACTGCTCACGTGGCTGTCATGGAATGATCACGTAGCAACCTATACTTCACGTGTGACTGATCATGCACTGATCACGTAAATGATCATGCACTGATGTGACTGATCATGCACTGATCACGTGACTGATCATGCACTGATCACGTGGCTATCATGCACTGCTCACGTGGCTGATCATGCACGATCACGTAGCTACCATGTACTGGTCACGTGACTGATCATGCACTGATCACAATTGATCATGCACTGATCACGTGGCTCATCATGCACTGATCACGTGGCTGATCACACTGATCACGTGACTGATCATGCACTGATCACGTGGCTCATCATGCTGATCACGTGGCTGATCATGCACTGATCACGTGGCTATCATGCACTGATCACGTGACTGATCATGCACTGATCACGTCTATATCATGCACTGATCACATGACTGCCCATGCACTGATCACGTGGATGATCATACACTATCATGTGACAGATCATGCACTGATCACGTGGCTGATCATGCACTGATACCGTGACTGAGCATGGACTGATCACATGACTATCATGTAGTGATCACGTGACTTAATGGCGCTGATCATGTGACTGATCATGCGCTGATCATGTTTGCTATCATACACTGATCATGTGCCTCTGGAGGCAATAAACAAAGAGCTGAGTAGGCACGAATCAAACAGTCAGCAGGCAATAATCATGGAACTCAGGTGTGAGGAATCATGCTGCTCAGCTGGCAATAATCAAGCAGCTGAGCAGGCAGGAATCGTGCAGCTCAGCTGGCAATTGTCAAGCAGATGAGCAGACAGTAATCACGGCTCAGCAGGCCCAGATCACGTGACTGAGCATGCACTGTTCACGTGGCTGATCATACACTGATCACGTGATGATCATGCACTGATCACTTGATATCATGCACTGATCACGTGGCTGATCATACAATGTTCACGTGTCTGACCATGCACTGATCACGTGGCTGATCATACACTGCTCACGTAACTGATCATGCACTGATCACGTGGCTATCATGCACTGATCACGTGGCTGAACATGCACTGTTCACGTGGCTGATCACACACTGTCACGTGACATATCATGCACTGATCACGTGGCACTCATGCACTGATCACGTGGCTGATCATACTCTGCTCACGTAACTCATGCACACATCACGTGGCTATCATGCACTGCTCACGTGGCTCGTCATGGAATGATCACGTAGCACCATATACTGGTCACGTGACTGATCATGCAAAGATCACGTAAATGATCATGCACTGTTCACGTGACTGATCATGTACTGATCACGTGACTGATCATGCACTGATCACGTGGCTATCATGCTCTGCTCACGTGGCTGATCATGCAACGATCACGTAGCAACCATGTACTGGTCACGTGACTGATCATGCACTGATCACGTAATTGATCCTGCACTGATCACGTGGCTCATCATGCACTGATCACGTGGCTGATCACACATGTATCACGTGACTGATCATGCACTGATCACGTGGCTCTCATGCACTGATCACGTGGCTGTCATGCACTGATCACGTGGATATCATGCACTGATCACGTGGCTGATCACACACGTATCACATGACTGATCATGCACTGATCACGTGGCTATCATGCACTGATCACGTGGCTATCATGCACTGATCACGTGGCTATCATGCAATGATCACGTGCTACCATACTGGTCACTGATCATACTGATCACGTAATTGATCATGCACTGATCACGTGGCTGATCATGCACTGATCACGTGGCTGATCATGCACTGATCACGTGACTGATCATGCACTGATCACGTGACTGATCATGCACTGATCACGTGACTGATCATGCACTGATCACGTGGCTATCATGCACTGATCACGTGGCTGACATGCACTGATCACGTGCCTGATCATGCACTGATCACGTGGCTGATCATGCACTGATCACGTGACTGATCATGCACTGATCACGTGGCTGATCATGCACTGATCACGTGACTGATCATGCACTGATCACGTGACTGATCATGCACTGATCACGTGGCTATCATGCACTGCTCACGTGGCTGATCATGCATGATCACGCAGCTACCATGTACTGGTCACATGACTGATCATGCACTGATCACGTGACTGATCATGCAGTGATCACGTGGCTATCATGAACTACTCACGTGGCTGATCATGCAATGATCATGTAGCTACCATGTACAGGTCACGTGAATGATCATACACCCATCAGGTGACTGATCATGCACTGATCACGTGGCTATCATGCACTGATCACGAGACTGATCATGCACTGTTCACGTCTATATCATGCACTGATCACATGACTGCCCATGCACTGATCACGTGGATGATCATACACTAATCTTGTGACAGATCATGCACTGATCACGTGGCTGATCATGCACTGATACCGTGACTGAGCATGGACTGATCACATGACTATCATGTAGTGATCACGTGACTTAATGGCGCTGATCATGTGACTGATCATGCGCTGATCATGTTTGCTATCATACACTGATCATGTGCCTCTGGAGGCAATAAACAAAGAGCTGAGTAGGCACGAATCAAACAGTCAGCAGGCAATAATCATGGAACTCAGGTGTGAGGAATCATGCTGCTCAGCTGGCAATAATCAAGCAGCTGAGCAGGCAGGAATTACGCAGCACAGCTGGCAATTGTCAAGCAGATGACAGGCAGGAATCGTGCAGCTCAGCTGGCAATTGTCAAGCAGATGAGCAGACAGTAATCACGCAGCTCAGCAGGCCCAGATCACGTGACTGAGCATGCACTGTTCACGTGGCTGATCATACACTGATCACGTGACTGATCATGCACTGATCACGTGGATATCATGCACTGATCACGTGGCTGATCATACACTGTTCACGTGCTCATGCACTGATCACGTGGCTGATCATGCACTGCACGTGACTGATCATGCACTGATCACGTGGCTGCATGCACTGATACGTGACTGATCATGCACTGATCACGTGGCTGATCATGCCATTCACGTGACTGATCATGCACTGATCACGTGACTGATCATGCACTGATCACGTGGCTATCATGCACTGCTCACGTGGCTGATCATGCACTGATCACGTGGCAACCATGCACTGGTCACGTGACTGATCATGCACTGATCACGTAATTGATCATGCACTGATCACGTGGCTGATCATGCACTGATCACGTGGCTGATCATGCACTGATCACGTGACTGATCATGCACTGATCCGTGGCTATCATGCACTGATCACGTGGCTGTCATGCACTGATCACGTGGCTATCATGCACTGATCACGTGGCTGATCATGCACTATCACGTGACTGATCATGCACTGATCACGTGGCTATCATGCACTGATCACGTGGCTATCATGCACTGATCACGTGGCTGATCATGCACTGATCACGTGGCTATCATGCACTGATCACTGATCACTGATCATGGTGATCATGCACTGATCACGTGGCTGATCATGCACTGATCACGTGGCTGATCATGCACTGATCACGTGGCTGATCATGCACTGATCACGTGACTGATCATGCACTGATCACGTGGCTGATCATGCACTGATCACGTGGCTGATCATGCACTGATCACGTGGCTGATCATGCACTGATCACGTGGCTGATCATGCACTGATCACGTGACTGATCATGCACTGATCATCGTGGCTGATCATGCACTGATCACGTGACTGATCATGCACTGATCACGTGGCTGATCATGCACTGATCACGTGGCTATCATGCACTGATCACGTGGCTGATCATGCACTGATCACGTGGCTATCATGCACTGATCACGTGACTGATCATGCACTGATCACGTGACTGATCATGCACTGATCACGTGGCTATCATGCACTGATCACGTGGCTGATCATGCAATGATCACGTAGCTACCATGTACTGGTCACGTGACTGATCATGCACTGATCACGTGACTGATCATGCACTGATCACGTGGCTATCATGCACTACTCACGTGGCTGATCATGCAATGATCATGTAGCTACCATGTACAGGTCACGTGAATGATCATACACCCATCAGGTGACTGATCATGCACTGATCACGTGGCTATCATGCACTGATCACGAGACTGATCATGCACTGATCACGTCTATATCATGCACTGATCACATGACTGCCCATGCACTGATCACGTGGATGATCATACACTAATCTTGTGACAGATCATGCACTGATCACGTGGCTGATCATGCACTGATACCGTGACTGAGCATGGACTGATCACATGACTATCATGTAGTGATCACGTGACTTAATGGCGCTGATCATGTGACTGATCATGCGCTGATCATGTTTGCTATCATACACTGATCATGTGCCTCTGGAGGCAATAAACAAAGAGCTGAGTAGGCACGAATCAAACAGTCAGCAGGCAATAATCATGGAACTCAGGTGTGAGGAATCATGCTGCTCAGCTGGCAATAATCAAGCAGCTGAGCAGGCAGGAATCGTGCAGCTCAGCTGGCAATTGTCAAGCAGATGAGCAGACAGTAATCACGCAGCTCAGCAGGCCCAGATCACGTGACTGAGCATGCACTGATCACGTGGCTGATCATACACTGATCACGTGACTGATCATGCACTGATCACGTGGCTGATCATACACTGATCACGTGATCATGCACTGATCACGTGGCTATCATGCACTGATCACGTGGCTGATCATGCACTTCACGTGGCTGATCACACACTGTCACGTGACATATCATGCACTGATCACGTGGCACTCATGCACTGATCACGTGGCTGATCATACTCTGCTCACGTAACTCATGCACACATCACGTGGCTATCATGCACTATCACGTGGCTCGTCATGGAATGATCACGTGCAACCATATACTGGTCACGTGACTGATCATGCACTGATCACGTAAATGATCATGCACTGTTCACGTGACTGATCATGTACTGATCACGTGACTGATCATGCACTGATCACGTGGCTATCATGCTGCTCACGTGGCTGATCATGCACGATCACGTAGCAACCATGTACTGGTCACGTGACTGATCATGCACTGATCACGTGATGATCATGCACTGATCACGTGGCTCATCATGCACTGATCATGGCTGATCACACATGTATCACGTGACTGATCATGCACTGATCACGTGGCTCTCATGCACTGATCACGTGGCTGTCATGCACTGATCACGTGGATATCATGCACTGATCATGTGGCTGATCACACGTATCATGACTGATCATGCACTGATCACGTGGCTATCATGCACTGATCACGTGGCTATCATGCACTGATCACGTGGCTGATCATGCAATGATCACGTAGCTACCATGTACTGATCACGTGACTGATCATGCACTGATCACGTAATTGATCATGCACTGATCATGTGGCTGATCATGCACTGATCACGTGGCTGATCATGCACTGATCACGTGACTGATCATGCACTGATCACGTGACTGATCATGCACTGATCACGTGGCTATCATGCACTGATCACGTGGCTGGACGCACACTGATCACGTGCCTGTCATGCACTGATCACGTGGCTGATCATGCTGATCACGTGACTGATCATGCACTGATCACGTGCTGATCATGCACTGATCACGTGACTGATCATGCACTGATCACGTGGCTGATCATGCACTGATCATGGCTATCATGCACTGATCACGTGACTGATCATGCATGATCACAACTATCATGCACTGATCACGTGACTGATCATGCACTGATCACGTGGCTGATCATGCACTGATCACGTGACTGATCATGCACTGATCACGTGGCTATCATGCACTGATCACGTGGCTGATCATGCACTGATCACGTGGCTGATCACACTGATCACGTGACTATCATGCACTGATCACGTGACTCTCATGCACTGATCACGTGGCTGATCATGCACTGATCACGTGACTCATGCACTGATCACGTGGCTATCATGCACTGATCACGTGGCTGTCATGCACTGATCACGTGCTACCATATACTGATCACGTGACTGATCATGCACTGATCACGTAATGATCATGCACTGATCACGTGACTGATCATGCACTGATCACGTGACTGATCATGCACTGATCACGTGGCTATCATGCACTGATCACGTGGCTGATCATGCACTGATCACGTGGCTGATCATGCACTGATCACGTGGCTGATCATGCACTGATCACGTGGCTATCATGCACTGATGTGGCTGCGATCATGTGCCTGATCATGCACTGATCACGTGGCTATCATGCACTGATCACGTGACTGATCATGCACTGATCACGTGGCTGATCATGCACTGATCACGTGGCTATCATGCACTGATCACGTGGCTGATCATGCACTGATCAGCAGCTACCATGTACTGGTCACATGACTGATCATGCACTGATCACGTGACTGATCATGCAGTGATCATGGCTATCATGCACTACTCACGTGGCTGATCATGCAATGATCATGTAGCTACCATGCAGGTCACGTGAATGATCATACACCCATCAGGTGACTGATCATGCACTGATCACGTGGCTATCATGCACTGATCACGAGACTGATCATGCACTGATCACGTCTATATCATGCACTGATCACATGACTGCCATGCACTGATCACGTGGATGATCATACACTAATCTGTGACAGATCATGCACTGATCACGTGGCTGATCATGCACTGATACCGTGACTGAGCATGGACTGATCACATGACTATCATGTAGTGATCACGTGACTTAATGGCGCTGATCATGTGACTGATCATGCGCTGATCATGTTTGCTATCATACACTGATCATGTGCCTCTGGAGGCAATAAACAAAGAGCTGAGTAGGCACGAATCAAACAGTCAGCAGGCAATAATCATGGAACTCAGGTGTGAGGAATCATGCTGCTCAGCTGGCAATAATCAAGCAGCTGAGCAGGCAGGAATTACGCAGCACAGCTGGCAATTGTCAAGCAGATGACAGGCAGGAATCGTGCAGCTCAGCTGGCAATTGTCAAGCAGATGAGCAGACAGTAATCACGCAGCTCAGCAGGCCCAGATCACGTGACTGAGCATGCACTGTTCACGTGGCTGATCATGCACTGATCACGTGATGATCATGCACTGATCACCGGATATCATGCACTGATCACGTGGCTGATCATACACTGTTCACGTGTCTGACCATGCACTGATCACGTGGCTGATCACCTGATCTCACGTAACTGATCATGCACTGATCACGTGGCTATCATGCACTGATCACGTGGCTGTCATGCACTGATCACGTGGCTGATCATGCACTGATCACGTGGCTGATCACACACTATCACATGACTGATCATGCACTGATCACGTGGCTATCATGCACTGATCACGTGGCTATCATGCACTGATCACGTGGCTGATCATGCAAGATCACGTGGCTTCATGCACTGATCACGTGACTGATCATGCACTGATCACGTGGCTATCATGCACTGATCACGTGGCTGATCATGCTGATCACGTGACTGATCATGCACTGATCACGTGGCTGATCATGCACTGATCACGTGGCTGATCATGCACTGATCACGTGGCTGATCATGCACTGATCACGTGACTGATCATGCACTGATCACGTGGCTGATCATGCACTGATCACTGATGATCATGCACTGATCACGTGGCTATCATGCACTGATCACGTGGCTGATCATGCACTGATCACGTGTCTGATCATGCACTGATCACGTGGCTGATCATGCACTGATCACGTGACTGATCATGCACTGATCACGTGGCTATCATGCACTGATCACGTGGCTGATCATGCACTGATCACGTGGCTGATCACACACTGTCACGTGACTATCATGCACTGATCACGTGGCACTCATGCACTGATCACGTGGCTGATCATACACTGATCACGTAACTCATGCACACATCACGTGGCTATCATGCACTGCTCACGTGGCTGTCATGGACTGATCACGTGGCCATATACTGGTCACGTGACTGATCATGCACTGATCACGTAAATGATCATGCACTGTCACGTGACTGATCATGCACTGATCACGTGACTGATCATGCACTGATCACGTGGCTATCATGCACTGCTCACGTGGCTGATCATGCAACGATCACGTAGCGCCATGTACTGGTCACGTGACTGATCATGCACTGATCACGTAATTGATCATGCACTGATCACGTGGCTCATCATGCACTGATCACGTGGCTGATCACATGTATCACGTGACTGATCATGCACTGATCACGTGGCTCTCATGCACTGATCACGTGGCTGTCATGCACTGATCACGTGGATATCATGCACTGATCACGTGGCTGATCACACACGTATCACATGACTGATCATGCACTGATCACGTGGCTATCATGCACTGATCACGTGGCTATCATGCACTGATCACGTGGCTGATCATGCAATGATCACGTGGCTACCATGTACTGGTCACGTGACTGATCATGCACTGATCACGTA
The DNA here is from genome assembly GCF_032452875.1 of Bos javanicus. Lineage (NCBI taxonomy): Eukaryota > Metazoa > Chordata > Mammalia > Artiodactyla > Bovidae > Bos > Bos javanicus. The sequence continues at coordinate 26,837 of NW_026894780.1, read as the reverse complement.
ATTGATCATGCACTGATCATGGCTGATCATGCACTGATCACGTGGCTGATCATGCACTGATCACGTGACTGATCATGCACTGATCACGTGACTGATCATGCACTGATCACGTGGCTATCATGCACTGATCACGTGGCTGATCATGCACTGATCACGTGACTGATCATGCACTGATCACGTGGCTATCATGCACTGCTCACGTGGCTGATCATGCAGATCACGCAGCTACCATGTACTGGTCACATGACTGATCATGCACTGATCACGTGACTGATCATGCAGTGATCACGTGGCTATCATGCACTACTCACGTGGCTGATCATGCAATGATCATGTAGCTACCATGTACAGGTCACGTGAATGATCATACACCCATCAGGTGACTGATCATGCACTGATCACGTGGCTATCATGCACTGATCACGAGACTGATCATGCACTGATCACGTCTATATCATGCACTGATCACATGACTGCCCATGCACTGATCACGTGGATGATCATACACTAATCATGTGACAGATCATGCACTGATCACGTGGCTGATCATGCACTGATACCGTGACTGAGCATGGACTGATCACATGACTATCATGTAGTGATCACGTGACTTAATGGCGCTGATCATGTGACTGATCATGCGCTGATCATGTTTGCTATCATACACTGATCATGTGCCTCTGGAGGCAATAAACAAAGAGCTGAGTAGGCACGAATCAAACAGTCAGCAGGCAATAATCATGGAACTCAGGTGTGAGGAATCATGCTGCTCAGCTGGCAATAATCAAGCAGCTGAGCAGGCAGGAATCGTGCAGCTCAGCTGGCAATTGTCAAGCAGATGAGCAGACAGTAATCACGCAGCTCAGCAGGCCCAGATCACGTGACTGAGCATGCACTGTTCACGTGGCTGATCATACACTGATCACGTGATGATCATGCACTGATCACTTGGATATCATGCACTGATCACGTGGCTGATCATACACTGTTCACGTGTCTGACCATGCACTGATCACGTGGCTGATCATACACTGCTCACGTAACTGATCATGCACTGATCACGTGGCTATCATGCACTGATCACGTGGCTGTCATGCACTGATCACGTGGCTGATCACACACTGATCACGTGACTGATCATGCACTGATCACGTGGCTCTCATGCACTGATCACGTGGCTGATCATGCACTGATCACGTGGCTATCATGCACTGATCACGTGGCTGATCATGCACTATCACGTGACTGATCATGCACTGATCACGTGGCTGATCATGCACTGATCACGTGACTGATCATGCACTGATCACGTGGCTGATCACACACTGATCACGTGACTGATCATGCACTGATCACGTGGCTGATCATGCACTGATCACGTGGCTGTCATGCACTGATCACGTGGCTATCATGCACTGATCACGTGGCTGATCACACGTATCACGTGACTGATCATGCACTGATCACGTGGCTGATCATGCACTGATCACGTGGCTATCATGCACTGATCACGTGGCTGATCATGCACTGATCACGTAGCTACCATGCACTGATCACGTGACTGATCATGCACTGATCACGTGATTGATCATGCACTGATCACGTGGCTGATCATGCACTGATCACGTGGCTGATCATGCACTGATCACGTGACTGATCATGCACTGATCACGTCTGATCATGCACTGATCACGTGGCTATCATGCACTGCTCACGTGGCTGATCATGCCATGATCACGCAGCTACCATGTACTGGTCACATGACTGATCATGCACTGATCACGTGACTGATCATGCAGTGATCACGTGGCTATCATGCACTACTCACGTGGCTGATCATGCAATGATCATGTAGCTACCATGTACAGGTCACGTGAATGATCATACACCCATCAGGTGACTGATCATGCACTGATCACGTGGCTATCATGCACTGATCACGAGACTGATCATGCACTGATCACGTCTATATCATGCACTGATCACATGACTGCCCATGCACTGATCACGTGGATGATCATACACTAATCTTGTGACAGATCATGCACTGATCACGTGGCTGATCATGCACTGATACCGTGACTGAGCATGGACTGATCACATGACTATCATGTAGTGATCACGTGACTTAATGGCGCTGATCATGTGACTGATCATGCGCTGATCATGTTTGCTATCATACACTGATCATGTGCCTCTGGAGGCAATAAACAAAGAGCTGAGTAGGCACGAATCAAACAGTCAGCAGGCAATAATCATGGAACTCAGGTGTGAGGAATCATGCTGCTCAGCTGGCAATAATCAAGCAGCTGAGCAGGCAGGAATTCGCAGCACAGCTGGCAATTGTCAAGCAGATGACAGGCAGGAATCGTGCAGCTCAGCTGGCAATTGTCAAGCAGATGAGCAGACAGTAATCACGCAGCTCAGCAGGCCCAGATCACGTGACTGAGCATGCACTGTTCACGTGGCTGATCATACACTGATCACGTGATGATCATGCACTGATCACTTGGATATCATGCACTGATCACGTGGCTGATCATACACTGTTCACGTGTCTGACCATGCACTGATCACGTGGCTGATCATACACTGCTCACGTAACTGATCATGCACTGATCACGTGGCTATCATGCACTGATCACGTGGCTGAACATGCACTGTTCACGTGGCTGATCACACACCTGTCACGTGACATATCATGCACTGATCACGTGGCACTCATGCACTGATCACGTGGCTGATCATACTCTGCTCACGTAACTCATGCACACATCACGTGGCTATCATGCACTGCTCACGTGGCTCGTCATGGAATGATCACGTAGCAACCATATACTGGTCACGTGACTGATCATGCAAAGATCACGTAAATGATCATGCACTGTTCACGTGACTGATCATGTACTGATCACGTGACTGATCATGCACTGATCACGTGGCTATCATGCTCTGCTCACGTGGCTGATCATGCAACGATCACGTAGCAACCATGTACTGGTCACGTGACTGATCATGCACTGATCACGTAATTGATCCTGCACTGATCACGTGGCTCATCATGCACTGATCACGTGGCTGATCACACATGTATCACGTGACTGATCATGCACTGATCCGTGGCTCTCATGCACTGATCACGTGGCTGTCATGCACTGATCACGTGGATATCATGCACTGATCACGTGGCTGATCACATATCACATGACTGATCATGCTGATCACGTGGCTATCATGCACTGATCACGTGGCTGATCATGCAATGATCACGTAGCTACCATGTACTGGTCACGTGACTGATCATGCACTGATCACGTAATTGATCATGCACTGATCATGTGGCTGATCATGCACTGATCACGTGGCTGATCATACAGATCACATAACTGATCATGCACTGATCACGTGACTGATCATGCACTGATCACGTGGCTATCATGCACTGATCACGGCTGACATACACTGATCACGTGCTGGTCATGCACTGATCACGTGGCTGATCATGCACTGATCACGTGACTGATCATGCACTGATCGTGTCTGATCATGCACTGATCACGTGGCTATCATGCACTGCCGTGGCTGATCATGCCTGATCACGCAGCTACCATGTACTGATGTGATCATGCACTGATCACGTGACTGATCATGCAGTGATCACGTGGCTATCATGCACTACTCACGTGGCTGATCATGCAATGATCATGTAGCTACCATGTACAGGTCACGTGAATGATCATACACCCATCAGGTGACTGATCATGCACTGATCACGTGGCTATCATGCACTGATCACGAGACTGATCATGCACTGATCACGTCTATATCATGCACTGATCACATGACTGCCCGTGCACTGATCACGTGGATGATCATACACTAATCTTGTGACAGATCATGCACTGATCACGTGGCTGATCATGCACTGATACCGTGACTGAGCATGGACTGATCACATGACTATCATGTAGTGATCACGTGACTTAATGGCGCTGATCATGTGACTGATCATGCGCTGATCATGTTTGCTATCATACACTGATCATGTGCCTCTGGAGGCAATAAACAAAGAGCTGAGTAGGCACGATCAAACAGTCAGCAGGCAATAATCATGGAACTCAGGTGTGAGGAATCATGCTGCTCAGCTGGCAATAATCAAGCAGCTGAGCAGGCAGGAATTACGCACAGCTGGCAATTGTCAAGCAGATGACAGGCAGGAATCGTGCAGCTCAGCTGGCAATTGTCAAGCAGATGAGCAGACAGTAATCACGCAGCTCAGCAGGCCCAGATCACGTGACTGAGCATGCACTGTTCACGTGGCTGATCATACACTGATCACGTGATGATCATGCACTGATCACGTGGATATCATGCACTGATCACGTGGCTGATCATACACTGTTCACGTGTCTGACCATGCACTGATCACGTGGCTGATCATACACTGCTCACGTAACTGATCATGCACTGATCACGTGGCTATCATGCACTGATCACGTGGCTGAACATGCACTGATCACGTGGCTGATCATGTGATCACGTGACTGATCATGCACTGATCACGTGGCACTCATGCACTGATCACGTGGCTGATCATGCACTGATCACGTAACTCATGCACACATCACGTGGCTATCATGCACTGATCACGTGGCTGTCATGCATGATCACGTAGCAACCATATACTGGTACGTGACTGATCATGCACTGATCACGTAAATGATCATGCACTGATCACGTGACTGATCATGCACTGATCACGTGACTGATCATGCACTGATCACGTGGCTGATCATGCACTGATCACGTGGCTATCATGCACTGATCACGTGGCTGATCATGCACTGATCACGCAGCTACCATGTACTGGTCACATGACTGATCATGCACTGATCACGTGACTGATCATGCACTGATCACGTGGCTATCATGCACTACTCACGTGGCTGATCATGCAATGATCATGTAGCTACCATGTACAGGTCACGTGAATGATCATACACCCATCAGGTGACTGATCATGCACTGATCACGTGGCTATCATGCACTGATCACGAGACTGATCATGCACTGATCACGTCTATATCATGCACTGATCACATGACTGCCCATGCACTGATCACGTGGATGATCATACACTGATCATGTGACAGATCATGCACTGATCACGTGGCTGATCATGCACTGATACCGTGACTGAGCATGGACTGATCACATGACTATCATGTAGTGATCACGTGACTTAATGGCGCTGATCATGTGACTGATCATGCGCTGATCATGTTTGCTATCATACACTGATCATGTGCCTCTGGAGGCAATAAACAAAGAGCTGAGTAGGCACGAATCAAACAGTCAGCAGGCAATAATCATGGAACTCAGGTGTGAGGAATCATGCTGCTCAGCTGGCAATAATCAAGCAGCTGAGCAGGCAGGAATCGCAGCACAGCTGGCAATTGTCAAGCAGATGACAGGCAGGAATCGTGCAGCTCAGCTGGCAATTGTCAAGCAGATGAGCAGACAGTAATCACGCAGCTCAGCAGGCCCAGATCACGTGACTGAGCATGCACTGTTCACGTGGCTGATCATACACTGATCACGTGATGATCATGCACTGATCACTTGGATATCATGCACTGATCACGTGGCTGATCATACACTGTTCACGTGTCTGACCATGCACTGATCACGTGGCTGATCATACACTGATCACGTAACTGATCATGCACTGATCACGTGGCTATCATGCACTGATCACGTGGCTGATCATGCACTGATCACGTGGCTGATCATGCACTGATCACGTGACTGATCATGCACTGATCACGTGGCACTCATGCACTGATCACGTGGCTGATCATACACTGATCACGCTCATGCACACATCACGTGGCTATCATGCACTGATCACGTGGCTGATCATGGATGATCACGTAGCTACCATATACTGGTCACGTGACTGATCATGCACTGATCACGTAAATGATCATGCACTGATCACGTGACTGATCATGCACTGATCACGTGACTGATCATGCACTGATCACGTGTCTGATCATGCACTGATCACGTGGCTATCATGCACTGCTCACGTGGCTGATCATGCATGATCACGCAGCTACCATGCACTGGTCACATGACTGATCATGCACTGATCACGTGACTGATCATGCACTGATCACGTGGCTATCATGCACTACTCACGTGGCTGATCATGCAATGATCATGTAGCTACCATGTACAGGTCACGTGAATGATCATACACCCATCAGGTGACTGATCATGCACTGATCACGTGGCTATCATGCACTGATCACGAGACTGATCATGCACTGATCACGTCTATATCATGCACTGATCACATGACTGCCCATGCACTGATCACGTGGATGATCATACACTAATCTTGTGACAGATCATGCACTGATCACGTGGCTGATCATGCACTGATACATGACTGAGCATGGACTGATCACATGACTATCATGTAGTGATCACGTGACTTAATGGCGCTGATCATGTGACTGATCATGCGCTGATCATGTTTGCTATCATACACTGATCATGTGCCTCTGGAGGCAATAAACAAAGAGCTGAGTAGGCACGAATCAAACAGTCAGCAGGCAATAATCATGGAACTCAGGTGTGAATCATGCTGCTCAGCTGGCAATAATCAAGCAGCTGAGCAGGCAGGAATTACGCAGCACAGCTGGCAATTGTCAAGCAGATGACAGGCAGGAATCGTGCAGCTCAGCTGGCAATTGTCAAGCAGATGAGCAGACAGTAATCACGCAGCTCAGCAGGCCCAGATCACGTGACTGAGCATGCACTGTTCACGTGGCTGATCATACACTGATCACGTGATGATCATGCACTGATCACTTGGATATCATGCACTGATCACGTGGCTGATCATACACTGTTCACGTGTCTGACCATGCACTGATCACGTGGCTGATCATACACTGCTCACGTAACTGATCATGCACTGATCACGTGGCTATCATGCACTGATCACGTGGCTGAACATGCACTGTTCACGTGGCTGATCACACACCTGTCACGTGACATATCATGCACTGATCACGTGGCACTCATGCACTGATCACGTGGCTGATCATACTCTGCTCACGTAACTCATGCACATCACGTGGCTATCATGCACTGCTCACGTGGCTCGTCATGGAATGATCACAGCCCATATACTGGTCACGTGACTGATCATGCACGATCACGTAAATGATCATGCACTGTTCACGTGACTGATCATGTACTGATCACGTGACTGATCATGCACTGATCACGTGGCTATCATGCTCTGCTCACGTGGCTGATCATGCACGATCACGTAGCAACCATGTACTGGTCACGTGACTGATCATGCACTGATCACGTAATTGATCCTGCACTGATCACGTGGCTCATCATGCACTGATCACGTGGCTGATCACACATGTATCACGTGACTGATCATGCACTGATCACGTGGCTCTCGCACTGATCACGTGGCTGTCATGCACTGATCACGTGGATATCATGCACTGATCACGTGGCTGATCACACCGTATCACATGACTGATCATGCACTGATCACGTGGCTATCATGCACTGATCACGTGGCTGATCATGCAATGATCACGTAGCTACCATGTACTGGTCACGTGACTGATCATGCACTGATCACGTGATTGATCATGCACTGATCATGTGGCTGATCATGCACTGATCACGTGGCTGATCATGCACTGATCACGTGACTGATCATGCACTGATCACGTGACTGATCATGCACTGATCACGTGGCTATCATGCACTGATCACGTGGCTGATCATGCACTGATCACGTGCTGATCATGCACTGATCACGTGGCTGATCATGCACTGATCACGTGACTGATCATGCACTGATCACGTGGCTGATCATGCACTGATCACGTGGCTGATCATGCACTGATCATAACTCATGCACTGATCCGTGGCTATCATGCACTGATCACGTGGCTGTCATGCAATGATCACGTAGCAACCATATACTGTCACGTGACTGATCATGCACTGATCACGTGCTGATCATGCACTGTTCACGTGACTGATCATGCACTGATCACGTGACTGATCATGCACTGATCACGTGGCTATCATGCACTGCTCACGTGGCTGATCATGCAATCACGTAGCAACCATGTACTGGTCACGTGACTGATCATGCACTGATCACGTAATTGATCATGCACTGATCACGTGGCTCATCATGCACTGATCACGTGGCTGATCACATGTATCACGTGACTGATCATGCACTGATCCGTGGCTCTCATGCACTGATCACGTGGCTGTCATGCACTGATCACGTGGATATCATGCACTGATCACGTGGCTGATCACACACTATCACATGACTGATCATGCACTGATCACGTGGCTATCATGCACTGATCACGTGGCTATCATGCACTGATCACGTGGCTGATCATGCAATGATCACGTAGCTACCATGTACTGGTCACGTGACTGATCATGCACTGATCACGTAATTGATCATGCACTGATCACGTGGCTGATCATGCACTGATCACGTGGCTGATCATGCACTGATCACAACTGATCATGCACTGATCACGTGACTGATCATGCACTGATCACGTGGCTATCATGCACTGATCATGGCTGACATGCACTGATCACGTGCCTGTCATGCACTGATCACGTGGCTGATCATGCACTGATCACGTGACTGATCATGCACTGATCTGGTGTCTGATCATGCACTGATCACGTGGCTATCATGCACTGCTCACGTGGCTGATCATGCATGATCACGCAGCTCCATGTACTGGTCACATGACTGATCATGCACTGATCACGTGACTGATCATGCAGTGATCACGTGGCTATCATGCACTACTCACGTGGCTGATCATGCAATGATCATGGCTACCATGTACAGGTCACGTGAATGATCATACACCCATCAGGTGACTGATCATGCACTGATCACGTGGCTATCATGCACTGATCACGAGACTGATCATGCACTGATCACGTCTATATCATGCACTGATCACATGACTGCCCATGCACTGATCACGTGGATGATCATACACTAATCTTGTGACAGATCATGCACTGATCACGTGGCTGATCATGCACTGATACCGTGACTGAGCATGGACTGATCACATGACTATCATGTAGTGATCACGTGACTTAATGGCGCTGATCATGTGACTGATCATGCGCTGATCATGTTTGCTATCATACACTGATCATGTGCCTCTGGAGGCAATAAACAAAGAGCTGAGTAGGCACGAATCAAACAGTCAGCAGGCAATAATCATGGAACTCAGGTGTGAGGAATCATGCTGCTCAGCTGGCAATAATCAAGCAGCTGAGCAGGCAGGAATTACGCAGCACAGCTGGCAATTGTCAAGCAGATGACAGGCAGGAATCGTGCAGCTCAGCTGGCAATTGTCAAGCAGATGAGCAGACAGTAATCACGCAGCTCAGCAGGCCCAGATCACGTGACTGAGCATGCACTGTTCACGTGGCTGATCATACACTGATCACGTGATGATCATGCACTGATCACTTGGATATCATGCACTGATCACGTGGCTGATCATACACTGTTCACGTGTCTGACCATGCACTGATCACGTGGCTGATCATACACTGCTCACGTAACTGATCATGCACTGATCACGTGGCTATCATGCACTGATCACGTGGCTGAACATGCACTGTTCACGTGGCTGATCACACACTGTCACGTGACTATCATGCACTGATCACGTGGCACTCATGCACTGATCACGTGGCTGATCATACTCTGCTCACGTAACTCATGCACATCACGTGGCTATCATGCACTGCTCACGTGGCTCGTCATGGAATGATCACGTAGCTACCATATACTGGTCACGTGACTGATCATGCAAAGATCACGTAAATGATCATGCACTGTTCACGTGACTGATCATGTACTGATCACGTGACTGATCATGCACTGATCACGTGGCTGATCATGCACTGATCACGTGGCTATCATGCACTGATCACGTGGCTGATCATGCATGATCACGTAGCTACCATGTACTGGTCACGTGACTGATCATGCACTGATCACGTAATGATCCTGCACTGATCACGTGGCTCATCATGCACTGATCACGTGGCTGATCACACATGTATCACGTGACTGATCATGCACTGATCACGTGGCTCTCATGCACTGATCACGTGGCTGTCATGCACTGATCACGTGGATATCATGCACTGATCATGTGGCTGATCACACACGTATCACATGACTGATCATGCACTGATCACGTGGCTATCATGCACTGATCACGTGGCTGATCATGCAATGATCACGTGGCTACCATGTACTGGTCACGTGACTGATCATGCACTGATCACGTAATTGATCATGCACTGATCATGTGGCTGATCATGCACTGATCACGTGGCTGATCATGCACTGATCACATAACTGATCATGCACTGATCACGTGACTGATCATGCACTGATCACGTGGCTATCATGCACTGATCACTTGGCTGGACATGCACTGATCACGTGCCTGGTCATGCACTGATCACGTGGCTGATCATGCACTGATCACGTGACTGATCATGCACTGATCACGTGTCTGATCATGCACTGATCACGTGGCTATCATGCACTGCTCACGTGGCTGATCATGCCATGATCACGCAGCTACCATGTACTGGTCACATGACTGATCATGCACTGATCACGTGACTGATCATGCACTGATCACGTGGCTATCATGCACTACTCACGTGGCTGATCATGCAATGATCATGTGGCTACCATGTACAGGTCACGTGAATGATCATACACCCATCAGGTGACTGATCATGCACTGATCACGTGGCTATCATGCACTGATCACGAGACTGATCATGCACTGTTCACGTCTATATCATGCACTGATCACATGACTGCCCGTGCACTGATCACGTGGATGATCATACACTAATCTTGTGACAGATCATGCACTGATCACGTGGCTGATCATGCACTGATACCGTGACTGAGCATGGACTGATCACATGACTATCATGTAGTGATCACGTGACTTAATGGCGCTGATCATGTGACTGATCATGCGCTGATCATGTTTGCTATCATACACTGATCATGTGCCTCTGGAGGCAATAAACAAAGAGCTGAGTAGGCACGAATCAAACAGTCAGCAGGCAATAATCATGGAACTCAGGTGTGAGGAATCATGCTGCTCAGCTGGCAATAATCAAGCAGCTGAGCAGGCAGGAATTACGCAGCACAGCTGGCAATTGTCAAGCAGATGACAGGCAGGAATCGTGCAGCTCAGCTGGCAATTGTCAAGCAGATGAGCAGACAGTAATCACGCAGCTCAGCAGGCCCAGATCACGTGACTGAGCATGCACTGTTCACGTGGCTGATCATACACTGATCACGTGATGATCATGCACTGATCACGGATATCATGCACTGATCACGTGGCTGATCACACATATTCACGTGTCTGACCATGCACTGATCACGTGGCTGATCATACACTGCTCACGTAACTGATCATGCACTGATCACGTGGCTATCATGCACTGATCACGTGGCTGACATGCACTGTTCACGTGGCTGATCATGCACTGATCACGTGACTGATCATGCACTGATCACGTGGCACTCATGCACTGATCACGTGGCTGATCATACTCACGTAACTCATGCACACATCACGTGGCTATCATGCACTGATCACGTGGCTGTCATGGATGATCACGTAGCTACCATATACTGATCACGTGACTGATCATGCACTGATCACGTGAATGATCATGCACTGATCACGTGACTGATCATGCACTGATCACGTGACTGATCATGCACTGATCTCGTGTCTGATCATGCACTGATCACGTGGCTATCATGCACTGATCACGTGGCTGATCATGCGATCACGCAGCTACCATGTACTGGTCACATGACTGATCATGCACTGATCACGTGACTGATCATGCAGTGATCACGTGGCTATCATGAACTACTCACGTGGCTGATCATGCAATGATCATGTAGCTACCATGTACAGGTCACGTGAATGATCATACACCCATCAGGTGACTGATCATGCACTGATCACGTGGCTATCATGCACTGATCACGAGACTGATCATGCACTGATCACGTCTATATCATGCACTGATCACATGACTGCCCGTGCACTGATCACGTGGATGATCATACACTAATCTTGTGACAGATCATGCACTGATCACGTGGCTGATCATGCACTGATACCGTGACTGAGCATGGACTGATCACATGACTATCATGTAGTGATCACGTGACTTAATGGCGCTGATCATGTGACTGATCATGCGCTGATCATGTTTGCTATCATACACTGATCATGTGCCTCTGGAGGCAATAAACAAAGAGCTGAGTAGGCACGAATCAAACAGTCAGCAGGCAATAATCATGGAACTCAGGTGTGAGGAATCATGCTGCTCAGCTGGCAATAATCAAGCAGCTGAGCAGGCAGGAATTACGCAGCACAGCTGGCAATTGTCAAGCAGATGACAGGCAGGAATCGTGCAGCTCAGCTGGCAATTGTCAAGCAGATGAGCAGACAGTAATCACGCAGCTCAGCAGGCCCAGATCACGTGACTGAGCATGCACTGTTCACGTGGCTGATCATACTGATCACGTGATGATCATGCACTGATCACTTGGATATCATGCACTGATCACGTGGCTGATCATACACTGTTCACGTGTCTGACCATGCACTGATCACGTGGCTGATCATACACTGCTCACGTAACTGATCATGCACTGATCACGTGGCTATCATGCACTGATCACGTGGCTGAACATGCACTGTTCACGTGGCTGATCACACACCTGTCACGTGACATATCATGCACTGATCACGTGGCACTCATGCACTGATCACGTGGCTGATCATACTCTGCTCACGTAACTCATGCACACATCACGTGGCTATCATGCACTGCTCACGTGGCTCGTCATGGAATGATCACGTAGCAACCATATACTGGTAACGTGACTGATCATGCAAAGATCACGTAAATGATCATGCACTGTTCACGTGACTGATCATGTACTGATCACGTGACTGATCATGCACTGATCACGTGGCTATCATGCTCTGCTCACGTGGCTGATCATGCAACGATCACGTAGCAACCATGTACTGGTCACGTGACTGATCATGCACTGATCACGTAATTGATCCTGCACTGATCACGTGGCTCATCATGCACTGATCACGTGGCTGATCACACATGTATCACGTGACTGATCATGCACTGATCCCGTGGCTCTCATGCACTGATCACGTGGCTGTCATGCACTGATCACGTGGATATCATGCACTGATCATGTGGCTGATCACACGTATCACATGACTGATCATGCACTGATCACGTGGCTATCATGCACTGATCACGTGGCTGATCAGGCAATGATCACGTAGCTATGTACTGGTCACGTGACTGATCATGCACTGATCACGTAATTGATCATGCACTGATCACGTGGCTGATCATGCACTGATCACGTGGCTGATCATACTGATCATGACTGATCATGCACTGATCACGTGACTGATCATGCACTGATCACGTGGCTATCATGCACTGATCACGTGGCTGATCATGCACTGATCACGTGCCTGATCATGCACTGATCACGTGGCTGATCATGCACTGATCACGTGACTGATCATGCACTGATCACGTGGCTGATCATGCACTGATCACGTGGCTGATCATGCACTGATCACCAACTCATGCACTGATCACGTGGCTATCATGCACTGCATGGCTGTCATGCACTGATCACGTGCTACCATATACTGGTCACGTGACTGATCATGCACTGATCACGTGGCTGATCATGCACTGATCACGTGACTGATCATGCACTGATCACGTGGCTGATCATGCACTGATCACGTGACTGATCATGCACTGATCACGTGGCTATCATGCACTGATCACGTGGCTGATCATGCACTGATCACGTAGCTACCATGTACTGATCACGTGACTGATCATGCACTGTTCACGTCTATATCATGCACTGATCACATGACTGCCCGTGCACTGATCACGTGGATGATCATACACTAATCATGTGACAGATCATGCACTGATCACGTGGCTGATCATGCACTGATACCGTGACTGAGCATGGACTGATCACATGACTATCATGTAGTGATCACGTGACTTAATGGCGCTGATCATGTGACTGATCATGCGCTGATCATGTTTGCTATCATACACTGATCATGTGCCTCTGGAGGCAATAAACAAAGAGCTGAGTAGGCACAAATCAAACAGTCAGCAGGCAATAATCATGGAACTCAGGTGTGAGGAATCATGCTGCTCAGCTGGCAATAATCAAGCAGCTGAGCAGGCAGGAATTACGCAGCACAGCTGGCAATTGTCAAGCAGATGACAGGCAGGAATCGTGCAGCTCAGCTGGCAATTGTCAAGCAGATGAGCAGACAGTAATCACGCAGCTCAGCAGGCCCAGATCACGTGACTGAGCATGCACTGTTCACGTGGCTGATCATACACTGATCACGTGATGATCATGCACTGATCACTTGGATATCATGCACTGATCACGTGGCTGATCATACACTGTTCACGTGTCTGACCATGCACTGATCACGTGGCTGATCATACACTGCTCACGTAACTGATCATGCACTGATCACGTGGCTATCATGCACTGATCACGTGGCTGAACATGCACTGTTCACGTGGCTGATCACACCTGTCACGTGACATATCATGCACTGATCACGTGGCACTCATGCACTGATCACGTGGCTGATCATACTCTGCTCACGTAACTCATGCACACATCACGTGGCTATCATGCACTGCTCACGTGGCTCGTCATGGAATGATCACATAGCAACCATATACTGGTAACGTGACTGATCATGCAAAGATCACGTAAATGATCATGCACTGTTCACGTGACTGATCATGTGCTGATCACGTGACTGATCATGCACTGATCCACGTGGCTATCATGCTCTGCTCACGTGGCTGATCATGCAACGATCACGTAGCAACCATGTACTGGTCACGTGACTGATCATGCACTGATCACGTAATTGATCCTGCACTGATCACGTGGCTCATCATGCACTGATCACGTGGCTGATCACACATGTATCACGTGACTGATCATGCACTGATCCCGTGGCTCTCATGCACTGATCACGTGGCTGTCATGCACTGATCACGTGGATATCATGCACTGATCACGTGGCTGATCACACACGTATCACATGACTGATCATGCACTGATCACGTGGCTATCATGCACTGATCACGTGGCTATCATGCACTGATCATGTGGCTGATCAGGCAATGATCACGTAGCTACCATGTACTGGTCACGTGACTGATCATGCACTGATCACGTAATTGATCATGCACTGATCATGTGGCTGATCATGCACTGATCACGTGGCTGATCATACACTGATCACATAACTGATCATGCACTGATCACGTGACTGATCATGCACTGATCACGTGGCTATCATGCACTGATCACTTGGCTGACATACACTGATCACGTGCCTGGTCATGCACTGATCACGTGGCTGATCATGCACTGATCACGTGACTGATCATGCACTGATCTCGTGTCTGATCATGCACTGATCACGTGGCTATCATGCACTGCTCACGTGGCTGATCATGCATGATCACGCAGCTACCATGTACTGGTCACATGACTGATCATGCACTGATCACGTGACTGATCATGCAGTGATCACGTGGCTATCATGAACTACTCACGTGGCTGATCATGCAATGATCATGTAGCTACCATGTACAGGTCACGTGAATGATCATACACCCATCAGGTGACTGATCATGCACTGATCACGTGGCTATCATGCACTGATCACGAAACTGATCATGCACTGTTCACGTCTATATCATGCACTGATCACATGACTGCCCATGCACTGATCACGTGGATGATAATACACTAATCTTGTGACAGATCATGCACTGATCACGTGGCTGATCATGCACTGATACCGTGACTGAGCATGGACTGATCACATGACTATCATGTAGTGATCACGTGACTTAATGGCGCTGATCATGTGACTGATCATGCGCTGATCATGTTTGCTATCATACACTGATCATGTGCCTCTGGAGGCAATAAACAAAGAGCTGAGTAGGCACGAATCAAACAGTCAGCAGGCAATAATCATGGAACTCAGGTGTGAGGAATCATGCTGCTCAGCTGGCAATAATCAAGCAGCTGAGCAGGCAGGAATTACGCAGCACAGCTGGCAATTGTCAAGCAGATGACAGGCAGGAATTGTGCAGCTCAGCTGGCAATTGTCAAGCAGATGAGCAGACAGTAATCACGCAGCTCAGCAGGCCCAGATCACGTGACTGAGCATGCACTGTTCACGTGGCTGATCATGCACTGATCACGTGATGATCATGCACTGATCACGTGGCTATCATGCACTGGTCACGTGGCTGATCATGCACTGATCACGTGTCTGACCATGCACTGATCACGTGACTGATCATGCACTGCTGTAACTGATCATGCACTGATCACGTGGCTATCATGCACTGATCACGTGGCTGAACATGCACTGTTCACGTGGCTGATCATGCACTGATCACGTGACTGATCATGCACTGATCACGTGGCACTCATGCACTGATCACGTGGCTGATCATACTGATCACGTAACTCATGCACACATCACGTGGCTATCATGCACTGCTCACGTGGTTCGTCATGGAATGATCCGTGCTACCATATACTGGTCACGACTGATCATGCACAGATCACGTAAATGATCATGCACTGTTCACGTGACTGATCATGTACTGATCACGTGACTGATCATGCACTGATCTCGTGTCTGATCATGCACTGATCACGTGGCTATCATGCACTGCTCACGTGGCTGATCATGCCATGATCACGCAGCTACCATGTACTGGTCACATGACTGATCATGCACTGATCACGTGACTGATCATGCAGTGATCACGTGACTATCATGAACTACTCACGTGGCTGATCATGCAATGATCATGTAGCTACCATGTACAGGTCACGTGAATGATCATACACCCATCAGGTGACTGATCATGCACTGATCACGTGGCTATCATGCACTGATCACGAGACTGATCATGCACTGTTCACGTCTATATCATGCACTGATCACATGACTGCCCATGCACTGATCACGTGGATGATCATACACTAATCTTGTGACAGATCATGCACTGATCACGTGGCTGATCATGCACTGATACCGTGACTGAGCATGGACTGATCACATGACTATCATGTAGTGATCACGTGACTTAATGGCGCTGATCATGTGACTGATCATGCGCTGATCATGTTTGCTATCATACACTGATCATGTGCCTCTGGAGGCAATAAACAAAGAGCTGAGTAGGCACGAATCAAACAGTCAGCAGGCAATAATCATGGAACTCAGGTGTGAGGAATCATGCTGCTCAGCTGGCAATAATCTAGCAGCTGAGCAGGCAGGAATTACGCAGCACAGCTGGCAATTGTCAAGCAGATGACAGGCAGGAATCGTGCAGCTCAGCTGGCAATTGTCAAGCAGATGAGCAGACAGGAATCACGCAGCTCAGCAGGCCCAGATCACGTGACTGAGCATGCACGGTTCACGTGGCTGATCACACACTGATCACGTGATGATCATGTACTGATCACTTGGATATCATGCACTGATCACGTGGCTGATCATACACTGTTCACGTGTCTGACCATGCACTGATCACGTGGCTGATCATACACTGCTCACGTAACTGATCATGCACTGATCACGTGGCTATCATGCACTGATCACGTGGCTGAACATGCACTGTTCACGTGGCTGATCATGTACCTGTCACGTGACTGATCATGCACTGATCACGTGGCACTCATGCACTGATCACGTGGCTGATCATACACTGATCACGTAACTCATCATGCACAGATCACGTGGCTATCATGCACTGCTCACGTGGCTCGTCATGCAATGATCATGCAACCATGTACTGGTAACGTGACTGATCATGCAAAGATCACGTAAATGATCATGCACTGATCACGTGGCTGATCATGCACTGATCACGTGACTGATCATGCATCACGTGGCTATCATGCACTGATCACATGACTGATCATGCACCGATCACGTGCAACCATGTACTGATCACGTGGCTGATCATGCACTGATCACGTGACTGATCATGCACTGATCACGTGGCTGATCATGCACTGATCACGTGGCTGATCACACATGTCACGTGACTGATCATGCACTGATCCGTGGCTCTCATGCACTGATCACGTGGCTGTCATGCACTGATCACGTGGATATCATGCACTGATCATGTGGCTGATCACACACGTATCACATGACTGATCATGCACTGATCACGTGGCTATCATGCACTGATCACGTGGCTGATCATGCAATGATCACGTGCTACCATGCACTGGTCACGTGACTGATCATGCACTGATCACGTAATTGATCATGCACTGATCACGTGGCTGATCATGCACTGATCACGTGGCTGATCATACTGATCACATAACTGATCATGCACTGATCACGTGACTGATCATGCACTGATCACGTGGCTATCATGCACTGATCACTTGGCTGACATACACTGATCACGTGCCTGGTCATGCACTGATCACGTGGCTGATCATGCACTGATCACGTGACTGATCATGCACTGATCACGTGGCTGATCATGCACTGATCACGTGGCTGATCATGCACTGCTCACGTGACTCATGCACTGATCACGTGGCTATCATGCACTGATCACGTGGCGTCATGGACTGATCACGAGCTACCATGTACTGGTCACATGACTGATCATGCACTGATCACGTGACTGATCATGCAGTGATCACGTGGCTGATCATGAACTACTCACGTGGCTGATCATGCAATGATCACGTAGCTATCATGTACAGGTCACGTGAATGATCATACACCCATCACGTGACTGATCATGCACTGATCACGTGGCTATCATGCACTGATCACGAAACTGATCATGCACTGTTCACGTCTATATCATGCACTGATCACATGTCTGCCCTGCACTGATCACGTGGATGATCATACACTAATCTTGATGACAGATCATGCACTGATCACGTGGCTGATCATGCACTGATCACGTGACTGAGCATGCACTGATCACATGACTATCATGCACTGATCACGTGACTTAATGGCACTGATCACGTGACTGATCATGCGCTGATCACGTTTGCTATCATACACTGATCATGTGCCTCTGGAGGCAATAAACAAAGAGCTGAGTAGGCACGAATCAAACAGTCAGCAGGCAATAATCATGGAACTCAGGTGTGAGGAATCATGCTGCTCAGCTGGCAATAATCAAGCAGCTGAGCAGGTAGGAATTACGCAGCACAGCTGGCAATTGTCAAGCAGATGACAGGCAGGAATCGTGCAGCGCAGCTGGCAATTGTCAAGCAGATGAGCAGACAGTAATCACGTAGCTGATCATGCCCAGATCACGTGACTGATCATGCACTGATCACGTGGCTGATCATACACTGATCACGTGACTGATCATGCACTGATCACGTGGCTATCATGCACTGATCACGTGGCTGATCATACACTGTTCACGTGTCTGACCATGCACTGATCACGTGGCTGATCATGCACTGCTCACGTAACTGATCATGCACTGATCACGTGGCTATCATGCACTGATCACGTGGTTCACGTGGCTGATCACACACCTGTCACGTGACATATCATGCACTGATCACGTGGCACTCATGCACTGATCACGTGGCTGATCATACTCTGCTCACGTAACTCATGCACACATCACGTGGCTATCATGCACTGCTCACGTGGCTCGTCATGGAATGATCACGTAGCAACCATATACTGGTAACGTGACTGATCATGCAAAGATCACGTAAATGATCATGCACTGTTCACGTGTCTGATCATGTACTGATCACGTGACTGATCATGCACTGACCACGTGGCTATCATGCTCTGCTCACGTGGCTGATCATGCAACGATCACGTAGCAACCATGTACTGGTCACGTGACTGATCATGCACTGATCACGTAATTGATCCTGCACTGATCACGTGGCTCATCATGCACTGATCACGTGGCTGATCACACATGTATCACGTGACTGATCATGCACTGATCCCGTGGCTCTCATGCACTGATCACGTGGCTGTCATGCACTGATCACGTGGATATCATGCACTGATCACGTGGCTGATCACACACGTATCACATGACTGATCATGCACTGATCACGTGGCTATCATGCACTGATCACGTGGCTATCATGCACTGATCATGTGGCTGATCAGGCAATGATCACATAGCTACCATGCTGGTCACGTGACTGATCATGCACTGATCACGTAATTGATCATGCACTGATCATGTGGCTGATCATGCACTGATCACGTGGCTGATCATACACTGATCACATAACTGATCATGCACTGATCACGTGACTGATCATGCACTGATCACGTGGCTATCATGCACTGATCACTGCCTGGTCATACTGATCACGTGCCTGGTCATGCACTGATCACGTGGCTGATCATGCACTGATCACGTGACTGATCATGCACTGATCTCGTGTCTGATCATGCACTGATCACGTGGCTATCATGCACTGCTCACGTGGCTGATCATGCCATGATCACGTAGCTACCATGTACTGGTCACATGACTGATCATGCACTGATCACGTGACTGATCATGCAGTGATCACGTGGCTATCATGCACTACTCACGTGGCTGATCATGCAATGATCATGTAGCTACCATGTACAGGTCACGTGAATGATCATACACCCATCAGGTGACTGATCATGCACTGATCACGTGGCTATCATGCACGGATCACGAGACTGGTCATGCACTGTTCACGTCTATATCATGCACTGATCACATGACTGCCCGTGCACTGATCACGTGGATGATCATACACTAATCTTGTGACAGATCATGCACTGATCACGTGGCTGATCATGCACTGATACCGTGACTGAGCATGGACTGATCACATGACTATCATGTAGTGATCACGTGACTTAATGGCGCTGATCATGTGACTGATCATGCGCTGATCATGTTTGCTATCATACACTGATCATGTGCCTCTGGAGGCAATAAACAAAGAGCTGAGTAGGCACGAATCAAACAGTCAGCAGGCAATAATCATGGAACTCAGGTGTGAGGAATCATGCTGCTCAGCTGGCAATAATCAAGCAGCTGAGCAGGCAGGAATTACGCAGCACAGCTGGCAATTGTCAAGCAGATGACAGGCAGGAATCGTGCAGCTCAGCTGGCAATTGTCAAGCAGATGAGCAGACAGTAATCACGCAGCTCAGCAGGCCCAGATCACGTGACTGAGCATGCACTGTTCACGTGGCTGATCATACACTGATCACGTGATGATCATGTACTGATCACTTGGATATCATGCACTGATCACGTGGCTGATCATACACTGTTCACGTGTCTGACCATGCACTGATCACGTGGCTGATCACACTGCTCACGTAACTGATCATGCACTGATCACGTGGCTATCATGCACTGATCACGTGGCTGAACATGCACTGTTCACGTGGCTGATCACACACCTGTCCCGTGACATATCATGCACTGATCACGTGGCACTCATGCACTGATCACGTGGCTGATCATACTCTGCTCACGTAACTCATGCACATCACGTGGCTATCATGCACTGCTCACGTGGCTCGTCATGGAATGATCACGTAGCAACCATATACTGGTAACGTGACTGATCATGCAAAGATCGTAAATGATCATGCACTGTTCACGTGACTGATCATGTACTGATCACGTGACTGATCATGCACTGACCACGTGGCTATCATGCTCTGCTCACGTGGCTGATCATGCAACGATCACGTAGCAACCATGTACTGGTCACGTGACTGATCATGCACTGATCACGTAATTGATCCTGCACTGATCACGTGGCTCATCATGCACTGATCACGTGGCTGATCACACATGTATCACGTGACTGATCATGCACTGATCCCGTGGCTCTCATGCACTGATCACGTGGCTGTCATGCACTGATCACGTGGATATCATGCACTGATCGCGTGGCTGATCACACACGTATCACATGACGGATCATGCACTGATCACGTGGCTATCATGCACTGATCACGTGGCTATCATGCACTGATCACGTGGCTTATCAGGCAATGATCACGTAGCTACCATGTACTGGTCAGTGACTGATCATGCACTGATCACGTAATTGATCATGCACTGATCATGTGGCTGATCATGCACTGATCACGTGGCTGATCATACACTGATCACATAACTGATCATGCACTGATCACGTGACTGATCATGCACTGATCACGTGGCTATCATGCACTGATCACTTGGCTGACATACACTGATCACGTGCTGGTCATGCACTGATCACGTGGCTGATCATGCACTGATCACGTGACTGATCATGCACTGATCTCGTGTCATCATGCTGATCACTGATCATGCACTGATCACGTGGCTATCATGCACTGCTCACGTGGCTGATCATGCCATGATCACGCAGCTACCATGTACTGGTCACATGACTGATCATGCACTGATCACGTGGCTGATCATGCAGTGATCACGTGGCTATCATGACTACTCACGTGGCTGATCATGCAATGATCATGTAGCTACCATGTACAGGTCATGTGAATGATCATACACCCATCAGGTGACTGATCATGCACTGATCACGTGGCTATCATGCACTGATCACGAGACTGATCATGCACTGTTCACGTCTATATCATGCACTGATCACATGACTGCCCGTGCACTGATCACGTGGATGATCATACACTAATCTTGTGACAGATCATGCACTGATCACGTGGCTGATCATGCACTGATCACGTGACTGATCATGGACTGATCACATGACTATCATGTAGTGATCACGTGACTTAATGGCGCTGATCATGTGACTGATCATGCGCTGATCATGTTTGCTATCATACACTGATCATGTGCCTCTGGAGGCAATAAACAAAGAGCTGAGTAGGCACGAATCAAACAGTCAGCAGGCAATAATCATGGAACTCAGGTGTGAGGAATCATGCTGCTCAGCTGGCAATAATCAAGCAGCTGAGCAGGCAGGAATTACGCAGCACAGCTGGCAATTGTCAAGCAGATGACAGGCAGGAATCGTGCAGCTCAGCTGGCAATTGTCAAGCAGATGAGCAGACAGTAATCACGCAGCTCAGCAGGCCCAGATCACGTGACTGAGCATGCACTGTTCACGTGGCTGATCATACACTGATCACGTGATGATCATGCGCTGATCACTTGGATATCATGCACTGATCACGTGGCTGATCATACACTGTTCACGTGTCTGACCATGCACTGATCACGTGGCTGATCATACACTCACGTAACTGATCATGCACTGATCACGTGGCTATCATGCACTGATCACGTGGCTGAACATGCACTGTTCACGTGGCTGATCACACCTGTCACGTGACATATCATGCACTGATCACGTGGCACTCATGCACTGATCACGTGGCTGATCATACTCTGCAATGCACATCACGTGGCTATCATGCACTGCTCCGTGGCTCGTCATGGAATGATCACGTAGCACTGATACTGGTGCTGATCATGCAAGATCACGTAAATGATCATGCACTGTTCACGTGACTGATCATGTACTGATCACGTGACTGATCATGCACTGATCACGTGGCTATCATGCTCTGCTCACGTGGCTGATCATGCACACGATCACGTAGCAACCATGTACTGGTCACGTGACTGATCATGCACTGATCACGTAATTGATCCTGCACTGATCACGTGGCTCATCATGCACTGATCACGTGGCTGATCATACATGTATCGTGACTGATCATGCACTGATCACGTGGCTCTCATGCACTGATCACGTGGCTGTCATGCACTGATCACGTGGCTATCATGCACTGATCACGTGGCTGATCACACACTGATCACGTGACTGATCATGCACTGATCACGTGGCTATCATGCACTGATCACGTGGCTATCATGCACTGATCACGTGGCTGATCAGGCAATGATCACGTGCTACCATGTACTGGTCACGTGACTGATCATGCACTGATCACGTGATCATGCACTGATCATGCACTGATCATGCACTGATCACTGATCATGCACTGATCACGTGGCTGATCATGCACTGATCACGTGACTGATCATGCACTGATCACGTGGCTATCATGCACTGATCATGGCTGACATACACTGATCACGTGCCTGGTCATGCACTGATCCGTGGCTGATCATGCACTGATCACGTGACTGATCATGCACTGATCTCGTGTCTGATCATGCACTGATCACGTGGCTATCATGCACTGCTCACGTGGCTGATCATGCCATGATCACGCAGCTACCATGTACTGGTCACATGACTGATCATGCACTGATCACGTGACTGATCATGCAGTGATCACGTGGCTATCATGAACTACTCACGTGGCTGATCATGCAATGATCATGTAGCTACCATGTACAGGTCACGTGAATGATCATACACCCATCAGGTGACTGATCATGCACTGATCACGTGGCTATCATGCACTGATCACGAGACTGATCATGCACTGTTCACGTCTATATCATGCACTGATCACATGACTGCCCGTGCACTGATCACGTGGATGATCATACACTAATCTTGTGACAGATCATGCACTGATCACGTGGCTGATCATGCACTGATACCGTGACTGAGCATGGACTGATCACATGACTATCATGTAGTGATCACGTGACTTAATGGCGCTGATCATGTGACTGATCATGCGCTGATCATGTTTGCTATCATACACTGATCATGTGCCTCTGGAGGCAATAAACAAAGAGCTGAGTAGGCACGAATCAAACAGTCAGCAGGCAATAATCATGGAACTCAGGTGTGAGGAATCATGCTGCTCAGCTGGCAATAATCAAGCAGCTGAGCAGGCAGGAATTACGCAGCACAGCTGGCAATTGTCAAGCAGATGACAGGCAGGAATCGTGCAGCTCAGCTGGCAATTGTCAAGCAGATGAGCAGACAGTAATCACGCAGCTCAGCAGGCCCAGATCACGTGACTGAGCATGCACTGTTCACGTGGCTGATCATACACTGATCACGTGATGATCATGCACTGATCATGGATATCATGCACTGATCACGTGGCTGATCATACTGTTCACGTGTCTGACCATGCACTGATCACGTGGCTGATCATGCACTGCTCACGTAACTGATCATGCACTGATCACGTGGCTATCATGCACTGATCACGTGGCTGAACATGCACTGTTCACGTGGCTGATCACACACCTGTCACGTGACTATCATGCACTGATCACGTGGCACTCATGCACTGATCACGTGGCTGATCATACTCTGCTCACGTAACTCATGCACACATCACGTGGCTATCATGCACTGCTCACGTGGCTGTCATGGAATGATCACGTAGCAACCATATACTGGTAACGTGACTGATCATGCAAAGGTCACGTAAATGATCATGCACTGTTCACGTGACTGATCATGTACTGATCACGTGACTGATCATGCACTGATCACGTGGCTATCATGCACTGCTCACGTGGCTGATCATGCAATGATCACGTAGCTACCATGTACTGGTCACGTGACTGATCATGCACTGATCACGTAATTGATCATGCACTGATCACGTGCACTGATCATGCACATGATCACGTGATCATGCTGATCATACACTGATCACGTGGCTGATCATGCACTGATCACGTGACTGATCATGCACTGATCACGTGGCTATCATGCACTGATCACGTGGCTGATCATGCACTGATCACGTGGCTACCATGTACTGGTCACATGACTGATCATGCACTGATCACGTGGCTGATCATGCACTGATCACGTGGCTATCATGCACTGATCACGTGGCTGATCATGCAATGATCACGTAGCTACCATGTACTGGTCACGTGACTGATCATGCTGATCACGTAATTGATCATGCACTGATCATGTGGCTGATCATGCACTGATCCGTGGCTGATCATACACTGATCACATAACTGATCATGCACTGATCACGTGACTGATCATGCACTGATCACGTGGCTATCATGCACTGATCACTTGGCTGGACATACACTGATCACGTGCCTGGTCATGCACTGATCGTGGCTGATCATGCACTGATCACGTGGCTGATCATGCACTGATCGTGTCTGATCATGCACTGATCACGTGGCTATCATGCACTGCTCACGTGGCTGATCATGCCATGATCAGCGCGCTACCATGTACTGGTCACGTGACTGATCATGCACTGATCACGTGACTGATCATGCACTGATCACGTGGCTATCATGAATCTCCGTGGCTGATCATGCTGATCATGTAGCTACCATGTACAGGTCACGTGAATGATCATACACTGCATCAGGTGACTGATCATGCACTGATCACGTGGCTATCATCACGGATCACGTGACTGATCATGCACTGTTCACGTCATATCATACTGATCACATGCTGCCAGTGCACTGATCACGTGGTGAACATACACTAATCTTGTGACAGATCATGCACTGATCACGTGGCTGATCATGCACTGATCGTG
>NW_026894779.1:0-80984 GCF_032452875.1 Bos javanicus | reverse complement strand
GATCACTACATGATAGTCATGTGATCAGTCCATGCTCAGTCACGGTATCAGTGCATGATCAGCCACGTGACTAAAATGATCTGTCACAAGATTAGTGCATGATCATCCACGTGATCAGTGCACGGGTAGTCATGTGATCAGTGCATGATATAGACGTGAACAGTGCATGTTCAGTCTCGTGATCCGTGCATGATAGCCACGTGATCAGTGCATGATCAGTCACCTGATGGGTGTATGATCATTCACGTGACCTGTACATGGTAGCTACATGATCATTGCATGATCAGCCACGTGAGTAGTTCATGATAGCCACGTGATCACTGCATGATCAGTCACGTGATCAGTGCATGATCAGTCATGTGACCAGTACATGGTAGCTGCGTGATCATGGCATGATCAGCCACGTGAGCAGTGCATGATAGCCACGTGATCAGTGCATGATCAGACACGAGATCAGTGCATGATCAGTCACGTGATCAGTGCATGATCAGAACACGAGATCAGTGCATGATCAGTCACGTGATCAGTGCATGATCAGCCACGTGATCAGTGCATGACCAGGCACGTGATCAGTGTATGTCCAGCCAAGTGATCAGTGCATGATAGCCACGTGATCAGTGCATGATCAGTCACGTGATCAGTGCATGTTCAGTTATGTGATCAGTGTATGATCAGCCACGTGATCAGTGCATGATCAGCCACATGATCAGTGCATGATCAATTACGTGCTCAGTGCATGATCAGTTACGTAACCAGTACATGGTAGCTACGTGATCATTGCCTGATAAGCCACGTGATCAGTGCATGATAGCCACGTGATCAGTGCATGATAGCCACGTGATCAGTGCATGATCAGTCATGTGATACGTGTGTGATCAGCCACATGATCAGTGCATGATGTCCACGTGATCAGTGCATGACAGCCACGTGATCAGTGCATGAGAGCCACGGGATCAGTGCATGATCAGTCACGTGATACATGTGTGATCAGCCACGTGATCAGTGCATGATGAGCCACGTGATCAGTGCAGGATCAATTACGTGATCAGTGCATGATCAGTCACGTGACCAGTACATGGTTGCTACGTGATCGTTGCATGATCAGCCACGTGAGCAGAGCATGATAGCCACGTGGTCAGTGCATGATCAGTCACGTGATCAGTACATGATCAGTCACGTGAACAGTGCATGATCATTTACGTGATCTTTGCATGATCAGTCACGTTACCAGTATATGGTTGCTACGTGATCATTCCATGACGAGCCACGTGAGCAGTGCATGATAGCCACGTGATGTGTGCATGAGTTACGTGAGCAGAGTATGATCAGCCACGTGATCAGTGCATGAGTGCCACGTGATCAGTGCATGATATGTCACGTGACAGGTGTGTGATCAGCCACGTGAACAGTGCATGTTCAGCCACGTGATCAGTGCATGATAGCCACGTGATCAGTGCATGATCAGTTACGTGAGCAGTGTATGATCAGCCACGTGATCAGTGCATGGTCAGACACGTGAACAGTGTATGATCAGCCACGTGATCAGTGCATGATATCCAAGTGATCAGTGCATGATCATCACGTGATCAGTGTATGATCAGCCACGTGAACAGTGCATGCTCAGTCACGTGATCTGGGCCTGCTGAGCTGCGTGATTACTGTCTGCTCATCTGCTTGACAATTGCCAGCTGAGCTGCACGATTCCTGCCTGTCATCTGCTTGACAATTGCCAGCTGTGCTGCGTAATTCCTGCCTGCTCAGCTGCTTGATTATTGCCAGCTGAGCAGCATGATTCCTCACACCTGAGTTCCATGATTATTGCCTGCTGACTGTTTGATTCGTGCCTACTCAGCTCTTTGTTTATTGCCTCCAGAGGCACATGATCAGTGTATGATAGCAAACATGATCAGCGCATGATCAGTCACATGATCAGCGCCATTAAGTCACGTGATCACTACATGATAGTCATGTGATCAGTCCATGCTCAGTCACGGTATCAGTGCATGATCAGCCACGTGATCAGTGCATGATCTGTCACAAGATTAGTGTATGATCATCCACGTGATCAGTGCACGGGCAGTCATGTAATCAGTGCATGATATAGACGTGAACAGTGCATGATCAGTCTCGTGATCAGTGCATGATAGCCACGTGATCAGTGCATGATCAGTCACCTGATGGGTGTATGATCATTCACGTGACCTGTACATGGTAGCTACATGATCATTGCATGATCAGCCACGTGAGTAGTTCATGATAGCCACGTGATCACTGCATGATCAGTCACGTGATCAGTGCATGATCAGTCATGTGACCAGTACATGGTAGCTGCGTGACCATGGCATGTTCAGCCACGTGAGCAGTGCATGATAGCCACGTGATCAGTGCATGATCAGACACGAGATCAGTGCATGATCAGTCACGTGATCAGTGCATGACCAGGCACGTGATCAGTGTATGTCCAGCCAAGTGATCAGTGCATGATAGCCACGTGATCAGTGCATGATCAGTCACGTGATCAGTGCATGATCAGTTATGTGATCAGTGTATGATCAGCCACGTGATCAGTGCATGATCAGCCACATGATCAGTGCATGATCAATTACGTGATCAGTGCATGATCAGTCACGTGACCAGTACATGGTAGCTACGTGATCATTGCCTGATCAGCCACATGATCAGTGCATGATAGCCACGTGATCAGTGCATGATAGCCACGTGATCAGTGCATGATCAGTCATGTGATACGTGTGTGATCAGCCACGTGATCAGTGCATGATATCCACGTGATCAGTGCATGACAGCCACGTGATCAGTGCATGAGAGCCACGGGACCAGTGCATGATCAGTCACGTGATACATGTGTGATCAGCCACGTGATCAGTGCATGATGAGCCACGTGATCAGTGCAGGATCAATTACGTGATCAGTGCATGATCAGTCACGTGACCAGTACATGGTTGCTACGTGATCGTTGCATGATCAGCCACGTGAGCAGAGCATGATAGCCACGTGGTCAGTGCATGATCAGTCACGTGATCAGTACATGATCAGTCACGTGAACAGTGCATGATCATTTACGTGATCTTTGCATGATCAGTCACGTTACCAGTATATGGTTGCTACGTGATCATTCCATGACGAGCCACGTGAGCAGTGCATGATAGCCACGTGATGTGTGCATGAGTTACGTGAGCAGAGTATGATCAGCCACGTGATCAGTGCATGAGTGCCACGTGATCAGTGCATGATATGTCACGTGACAGGTGTGTGATCAGCCACGTGAACAGTGCATGTTCAGCCACGTGATCAGTGCATGATAGCCACGTGATCAGTGCATGATCAGTTACATGAGCAGTGCATGATCAGCCACGTGATCAGTGCATGGTCAGACACGTGAACAGTGTATGATCAGCCACGTGATCAGTGCATGATATCCAAGTGATCAGTGCATGATCATCACGTGATCAGTGTATGATCAGCCACGTGAACAGTGCATGCTCAGTCACGTGATCTGGGCCTGCTGAGCTGCGTGATTACTGTCTGCTCATCTGCTTGACAATTGCCAGCTGAGCTGCACGATTCCTGCCTGTCATCTGCTTGACAATTGCCAGCTGTGCTGCATAATTCCTGCCTGTTCAGCTGCTTGATTATTGCCAGCTGAGCAGCATGATTCCTCACACCTGAGTTCCATGATTATTGCCTGCTGACTGTTTGATTCGTGCCTACTCAGCTCTTTGTTTATTGCCTCCAGAGGCACATGATCAGTGTATGATAGCAAACATGATCAGCGCATGATCAGTCACATGATCAGCGCCATTAAGTCACGTGATCACTACATGATAGTCATGTGATCAGTCCATGCTCAGTCACGGTATCAGTGCATGATCAGCCACGTGATCAGTGCATGATCTGTCACAAGATTAGTGTATGATCATCCACGTGATCAGTGCACGGGTAGTCATGTGATCAGTGCATGATATAGACGTGAACAGTGCATGATCAGTCTCGTGATCCGTGCATGATAGCCACGTGATCAGTGCATGATCAGTCACCTGATGGGTGTATGATCATTCACGTGACCTGTACATGGTAGCTACATGATCATTGCATGATCAGCCACGTGAGTAGTTCATGATAGCCACGTGATCACTGCATGATCAGTCACGTGATCACTGCATGATCAGTCATGTGACCAGTACATGGTAGCTGCGTGATCATGGCATGATCAGCCACGTGAGCAGTGCATGATAGCCACGTGATCAGTGCATGATCAGACACGAGATCAGTGCATGATCAGTCACGTGATCAGTGCATGATCAGACACGAGATCAGTGCATGATCAGTCACGTGATCAGTGCATGATCAGCCACGTGATCAGTGCATGACCAGGCACGTGATCAGTGTATGTCCAGCCAAGTGATCAGTGCATGATAGCCACGTGATCAGTGCATGATCAGTCACGTGATCAGTGCATGTTCAGTTATGTGATCAGTGTATGATCAGCCACGTGATCAGTGCATGATCAGCCACATGATCAGTGCATGATCAATTACGTGCTCAGTGCATGATCAGTTACGTAACCAGTACATGGTAGCTACGTGATCATTGCCTGATAAGCCACGTGATCAGTGCATGATAGCCACGTGATCAGTGCATGATAGCCACGTGATCAGTGCATGATCAGTCATGTGATACCTGTGTGATCAGCCACGTGATCAGTGCATGATGTCCACGTGATCAGTGCATGACAGCCACGTGATCAGTGCATGAGAGCCACGGGATCAGTGCATTATCAGTCACGTGATACATGTGTGATCAGCCACGTGATCAGTGCATGATGAGCCACGTGATCAGTGCAGGATCAATTACGTGATCAGTGCATGATCAGTCACGTGACCAGTACATGGTTGCTACGTGATCGTTGCATGATCAGCCACGTGAGCAGAGCATGATAGCCACGTGGTCAGTGCATGATCAGTCACGTGATCAGTACATGATCAGTCACGTGAACAGTGCATGATCATTTACGTGATCTTTGCATGATCAGTCACGTTACCAGTATATGGTTGCTACGTGATCATTCCATGACGAGCCACGTGAGCAGTGCATGATAGCCACGTGATGTGTGCATGAGTTACGTGAGCAGAGTATGATCAGCCACGTGATCAGTGCATGAGTGCCACGTGATCAGTGCATGATATGTCACGTGACAGGTGTGTGATCAGCCACGTGAACAGTGCATGTTCAGCCACGTGATCAGTGCATGATAGCCACGTGATCAGTGCATGATCAGTTACGTGAGCAGTGTATGATCAGCCACGTGATCAGTGCATGGTCAGACACGTGAACAGTGTATGATCAGCCACGTGATCATTGCATGATATCCAAGTGATCAGTACATGATCATCACGTGATCAGTGTATGATCAGCCACGTGAACAGTGCATGCTCAGTCACGTGATCTGGGCCTGCTGAGCTGCGTGATTCCTGTCTGCTCATCTGCTTGACAATTGCCAGCTGAGCTGCACGATTCCTGCCTGTCATCTGCTTGACAATTGCCAGCTGTGCTGCGTAATTCCTGCCTGCTCAGCTGCTTGATTATTGCCAGCTGAGCAGCATGATTCCTCACACCTGAGTTCCATGATTATTGCCTGCTGACTGTTTGATTCGTGCCTACTCAGCTCTTTGTTTATTGCCTCCAGAGGCACATGATCAGTGTATGATAGCAAACATGATCAGCGCATGATCAGTCACATGATCAGCGCCATTAAGTCACGTGATCACTACATGATAGTCATGTGATCAGTGATGCTCAGTCATGGTATCAGTGCATGATCAGCCACGTGATCAGTGCATGATCTGTCACAAGATTAGTGTATGATCATCCACGTGATCAGTGCACGGGCAGTCATGTAATCAGTGCATGATATAGACGTGAACAGTGCATGATCAGTCTCGTGATCAGTGCATGATAGCCACGTGATCAGTGCATGATCAGTCACCTGATGGGTGTATGATCATTCACGTGACCTGTACATGGTAGCTACATGATCATTGCATGATCAGCCACGTGAGTAGTTCATGATAGCCACGTGATCACTGCATGATCAGTCACGTGATCAGTGCATGATCAGTCATGTGACCAGTACATGGTAGCTGCGTGACCATGGCATGTTCAGCCACGTGAGCAGTGCATGATAGCCACGTGATCAGTGCATGATCAGACACGAGATCAGTGCATGATCAGTCACGTGATCAGTGCATGACCAGGCACGTGATCAGTGTATGTCCAGCCAAGTGATCAGTGCATGATAGCCACGTGATCAGTGCATGATCAGTCACGTGATCAGTGCATGATCAGTTATGTGATCAGTGTATGATCAGCCACGTGATCAGTGCATGATCAGCCACATGATCAGTGCATGATCAATTACGTGATCAGTGCATGATCAGTCACGTGACCAGTACATGGTAGCTACGTGATCATTGCCTGATCAGCCACGTGATCAGTGCATGATAGCCACGTGATCAGTGCATGATAGCCACGTGATCAGTGCATGATCAGTCAGGTGATACATGTGTGATCAGCCACGTGATCAGTGCATGATATCCACGTGATCAGTGCATGACAGCCACGTGATCAGTGCATGAGAGCCACGGGACCAGTGCATGATCAGTCACGTGATACATGTGTGATCAGCCACGTGATCAGTGCATGATGATCCACGTGATCAGTGCAGGATCAATTACGTGATCAGTGCATGATCAGTCACGTGACCAGTACATGGTTGCTACGTGATCGTTGCATGATCAGCCACGTGAGCAGAGCATGATAGCCACGTGGTCAGTGCATGATCAGTCACGTGATCAGTACATGATCAGTCACGTGAACAGTGCATGATCATTTACGTGATCTTTGCATGATCAGTCACGTTACCAGTATATGGTTGCTACGTGATCATTCCATGACGAGCCACGTGAGCAGTGCATGATAGCCACGTGATGTGTGCATGAGTTACGTGAGCAGAGTATGATCAGCCACGTGATCAGTGCATGAGTGCCACGTGATCAGTGCATGATATGTCACGTGACAGGTGTGTGATCAGCCACGTGAACAGTGCATGTTCAGCCACGTGATCAGTGCATGATAGCCACGTGATCAGTGCATGATCAGTTACATGAGCAGTGTATGATCAGCCACGTGATCAGTGCATGGTCAGACACGTGAACAGTGTATGATCAGCCACGTGATCAGTGCATGATATCCAAGTGATCAGTGCATGATCATCACGTGATCAGTGTATGATCAGCCACGTGAACAGTGCATGCTCAGTCACGTGATCTGGGCCTGCTGAGCTGCGTGATTACTGTCTGCTCATCTGCTTGACAATTGCCAGCTGAGCTGCACGATTCCTGCCTGTCATCTGCTTGAC
Source organism: Bos javanicus (assembly GCF_032452875.1). NCBI lineage: Eukaryota > Metazoa > Chordata > Mammalia > Artiodactyla > Bovidae > Bos > Bos javanicus. The sequence goes on along the minus strand of NW_026894779.1, from coordinate 73,549 downwards.
AATTGCCAGCTGTGCTGCATAATTCCTGCCTGTTCAGCTGCTTGATTATTGCCAGCTGAGCAGCATGATTCCTCACACCTGAGTTCCATGATTATTGCCTGCTGACTGTTTGATTCGTGCCTACTCAGCTCTTTGTTTATTGCCTCCAGAGGCACATGATCAGTGTATGATAGCAAACATGATCAGCGCATGATCAGTCACATGATCAGCGCCATTAAGTCACGTGATCACTACATGATAGTCATGTGATCAGTGCATGCTCAGTCATGGTATCAGTGCATGATCAGCCACGTGATCAGTGCATGATCTGTCACAAGATTAGTGTATGATCATCCACGTGATCAGTGCACGGGCAGTCATGTAATCAGTGCATGATATAGACGTGAACAGTGCATGATCAGTCTCGTGATCCGTGCATGATAGCCACGTGATCAGTGCATGATCAGTCACCTGATGGGTGTATGATCATTCACGTGACCTGTACATGGTAGCTACATGATCATTGCATGATCAGCCACGTGAGTAGTTCATGATAGCCACGTGATCACTGCATGATCAGTCACGTGATCAGTGCATGATCAGTCATGTGACCAGTACATGGTAGCTGCGTGACCATGGCATGTTCAGCCACGTGAGCAGTGCATGATAGCCACGTGATCAGTGCATGATCAGACACGAGATCAGTGCATGATCAGTCACGTGATCAGTGCATGATCAGGCACGTGATCAGTGCATGATCAGGCACGCGATCAGTGCATGATCAGCCACGTGATCAGTGCATGATCAGGCACGTGATCAGTGTATGACCAGCCAAGTGATCAGTGCATGATAGCCACGTGATCAGTGCATGATCAGTCACGTGATCAGTGCATGTTCAGTTATGTGATCAGTGTATGATCAGCCACGTGATCAGTGCATGATCAGCCACGTGATCAGTGCATGATCAATTACGTGCTCAGTGCATGATCAGTTACGTAACCAGTACATGGTAGCTACGTGATCATTGCCTGATAAGCCACGTGATCAGTGCATGATAGCCACGTGATCAGTGCATGATAGCCACGTGATCAGTGCATGATCAGTCATGTGAGTGTGTGATCAGCCACATGATCAGTGCATGATGTCCACGTGATCAGTGCATGACAGCCACGTGATCAGTGCATGAGAGCCACGGGATCAGTGCATGATCAGTCACGTGATACATGTGTGATCAGCCACGTGATCAGTGCATGATGAGCCACGTGATCAGTGCAGGATCAATTACGTGATCAGTGCATGATCAGTCACGTGATCAGTGCATGGTTGCTACGTGATCAGTGCATGATCAGCCACGTGAGCAGAGCATGATAGCCACGTGGTCAGTGCATGATCAGTCACGTGATCAGTACATGATCAGTCACGTGAACAGTGCATGATCATTTACGTGATCTTTGCATGATCAGTCACGTTACCAGTATATGGTTGCTACGTGATCATTCCATGACGAGCCACGTGAGCAGTGCATGATAGCCACGTGATGTGTGCATGAGTTACGTGAGCAGAGTATGATCAGCCACGTGATCAGTGCATGAGTGCCACGTGATCAGTGCATGATATGTCACGTGACAGGTGTGTGATCAGCCACGTGAACAGTGCATGTTCAGCCACGTGATCAGTGCATGATAGCCACGTGATCAGTGCATGATCAGTCACCTGATGGGTGTATGATCAGCCACGTGATCAGTGCATGGTCAGACACGTGAACAGTGCATGATCAGCCACGTGATCAGTGCATGATAGCCACGTGATCAGTGCATGATCAGTCACGTGATCAGTGCATGATCAGCCACGTGACCAGTACATGGTAGCCACGTGATCATGGCATGATCAGCCACGTGATCAGTGCATGATCAGCCACGTGATCAGTGCATGATCAGCCACGTGATCAGTGCATGATCAGCCACGTGATCAGTGCATGATCAGTCACGTGATCAGTGCATGATCAGCCACGTGATCAGTGCATGACCAGGCACGTGATCAGTGTATGTCCAGCCAAGTGATCAGTGCATGATAGCCACGTGATCAGTGCATGATCAGTCACGTGATCAGTGCATGTTCAGTTATGTGATCAGTGTATGATCAGCCACGTGATCAGTGCATGATCAGCCACATGATCAGTGCATGATCAATTACGTGCTCAGTGCATGATCAGTTACGTGACCAGTACATGGTAGCACGTGATCATTGCCTGATCAGCCACGTGATCAGTGCATGATAGCCACGTGATCAGTGCATGATCAGTCACGTGATACAGTGTGATCAGCCACGTGATCAGTGCATGATGTCCACGTGATCAGTGCATGACAGCCACGTGATCAGTGCATGAGAGCCACGGGATCAGTGCATGATCAGTCACGTGATACAGTGTGATCAGCCACGTGATCAGTGCATGATGAGCCACGTGATCAGTGCAGGATCAATTACGTGATCAGTGCATGATCAGTCACGTGACCAGTACATGGTTGCTACGTGATCGTTGCATGATCAGCCACGTGAGCAGAGCATGATAGCCACGTGGTCAGTGCATGATCAGTCACGTGATCAGTACATGATCAGTCACGTGAACAGTGCATGATCATTTACGTGATCTGTGCATGATCAGTCACGTTACCAGTATATGGTTGCTACGTGATCATTCCATGACGAGCCACGTGAGCAGTGCATGATAGCCACGTGATGTGTGCATGAGTTACGTGAGCAGAGTATGATCAGCCACGTGATCAGTGCATGAGTGCCACGTGATCAGTGCATGATATGTCACGTGACAGGTGTGTGATCAGCCACGTGAACAGTGCATGTTCAGCCACGTGATCAGTGCATGATAGCCACGTGATCAGTGCATGATCAGTTACGTGAGCAGTGTATGATCAGCCACGTGATCAGTGCATGGTCAGACACGTGAACAGTGTATGATCAGCCACGTGATCAGTGCATGATATCCAAGTGATCAGTGCATGATCATCACGTGATCAGTGTATGATCAGCCACGTGAACAGTGCATGCTCAGTCACGTGATCTGGGCCTGCTGAGCTGCGTGATTACTGTCTGCTCATCTGCTTGACAATTGCCAGCTGAGCTGCACGATTCCTGCCTGTCATCTGCTTGACAATTGCCAGCTGTGCTGCGTAATTCCTGCCTGCTCAGCTGCTTGATTATTGCCAGCTGAGCAGCATGATTCCTCACACCTGAGTTCCATGATTATTGCCTGCTGACTGTTTGATTCGTGCCTACTCAGCTCTTTGTTTATTGCCTCCAGAGGCACATGATCAGTGTATGATAGCAAACATGATCAGCGCATGATCAGTCACATGATCAGCGCCATTAAGTCACGTGATCACTACATGATAGTCATGTGATCAGTCCATGCTCAGTCACGGTATCAGTGCATGATCAGCCACGTGATCAGTGCATGATCTGTCACATGATTAGTGTATGATCATCCACGTGATCAGTGCATGGGCAGTCATGTAATCAGTGCATGATATAGACGTGAACAGTGCATGATCAGTCTCGTGATCAGTGCATGATAGCCACGTGATCAGTGCATGATCAGTCACCTGATGGGTGTATGATCATTCACGTGACCTGTACATGGTAGCTACATGATCATTGCATGATCAGCCACGTGAGTAGTTCATGATAGCCACGTGATCACTGCATGATCAGTCACGTGATCAGTGCATGATCAGTCATGTGACCAGTACATGGTAGCTGCGTGATCATGCATGATCAGCCACGTGAGCAGTGCATGATAGCCACGTGATCAGTGCATGATCAGACACGTGATCAGTGCATGATCAGTCACGTGATCAGTGCATGACCAGGCACGTGATCAGTGTATGTCCAGCCACGTGATCAGTGCATGATAGCCACGTGATCAGTGCATGATCAGTCACGTGATCAGTGCATGATCAGTTATGTGATCAGTGTATGATCAGCCACGTGATCAGTGCATGATCAGCCACATGATCAGTGCATGATCAATTACGTGATCAGTGCATGATCAGTCACGTGACCAGTACATGGTAGCTACGTGATCATTGCATGATCAGCCACGTGATCAGTGCATGATAGCCACGTGATCAGTGCATGATAGCCACGTGATCAGTGCATGATCAGTCATGTGATACGTGTGTGATCAGCCACGTGATCAGTGCATGATATCCACGTGATCAGTGCATGACAGCCACGTGATCAGTGCATGAGAGCCACGTGATCAGTGCATGATCAGTCACGTGATACATGTGTGATCAGCCACGTGATCAGTGCATGATGAGCCACGTGATCAGTGCAGGATCAATTACGTGATCAGTGCATGATCAGTCACGTGACCAGTACATGGTTGCTACGTGATCGTTGCATGATCAGCCACGTGAGCAGAGCATGATAGCCACGTGATCAGTGCATGATCAGTCACGTGATCAGTGCATGATCAGTCACGTGAACAGTGCATGATCATTTACGTGATCTTTGCATGATCAGTCACGTGACCAGTATATGGTTGCTACGTGATCATTCCATGACGAGCCACGTGAGCAGTGCATGATAGCCACGTGATGTGTGCATGAGTTACGTGAGCAGAGTATGATCAGCCACGTGATCAGTGCATGAGTGCCACGTGATCAGTGCATGATATGTCACGTGACAGGTGTGTGATCAGCCACGTGAACAGTGCATGTTCAGCCACGTGATCAGTGCATGATAGCCACGTGATCAGTGCATGATCAGTTACGTGAGCAGTGCATGATCAGCCACGTGATCAGTGCATGGTCAGACACGTGAACAGTGTATGATCAGCCACGTGATCAGTGCATGATATCCACGTGATCAGTGCATGATCATCACGTGATCAGTGTATGATCAGCCACGTGAACAGTGCATGCTCAGTCACGTGATCTGGGCCTGCTGAGCTGCGTGATTACTGTCTGCTCATCTGCTTGACAATTGCCAGCTGAGCTGCACGATTCCTGCCTGTCATCTGCTTGACAATTGCCAGCTGTGCTGCGTAATTCCTGCCTGCTCAGCTGCTTGATTATTGCCAGCTGAGCAGCATGATTCCTCACACCTGAGTTCCATGATTATTGCCTGCTGACTGTTTGATTCGTGCCTACTCAGCTCTTTGTTTATTGCCTCCAGAGGCACATGATCAGTGTATGATAGCAAACATGATCAGCGCATGATCAGTCACATGATCAGCGCCATTAAGTCACGTGATCACTACATGATAGTCATGTGATCAGTCCATGCTCAGTCACGGTATCAGTGCATGATCAGCCACGTGATCAGTGCATGATCTGTCACATGATTAGTGTATGATCATCCACGTGATCAGTGCATGGGCAGTCATGTGATCAGTGCATGATATAGACGTGATCAGTGCATGATCAGTCTCGTGATCAGTGCATGATAGCCACGTGATCAGTGCATGATCAGTCACCTGATGGGTGTATGATCATTCACGTGACCTGTACATGGTAGCTACATGATCATTGCATGATCAGCCACGTGAGTAGTGCATGATAGCCACGTGATCACTGCATGATCAGTCACGTGATCAGTGCATGATCAGTCACGTGACCAGTACATGGTAGCTGCGTGATCATGCATGATCAGCCACGTGAGCAGTGCATGATAGCCACGTGATCAGTGCATGATCAGTCACGTGATCAGTGCATGATCAGTCACGTGATCAGTGCATGATCAGCCACGTGATCAGTGCATGATCAGTCACGTGATCAGTGCATGATCAGCCACGTGATCAGTGCATGATCAGGCACGTGATCAGTGCATGATCAGCCACGTGATCAGTGCATGATAGCCACGTGATCAGTGCATGATCAGTCACGTGATCAGTGCATGATCAGTCACGTGATCAGTGCATGATCAGCCACGTGATCAGTGCATGATCAGCCACGTGATCAGTGCATGATCAAACGTGATCAGTGCATGATCAGTCACGTGATCAGTACATGATAGCTACGTGATCAGTGCATGATCAGCCACGTGATCAGTGCATGATAGCCACGTGATCAGTGCATGATAGCCACGTGATCAGTGCATGATCAGTCACGTGATCAGTGTGTGATCAGCCACGTGATCAGTGCATGATAGCCACGTGATCAGTGCATGATCAGCCACGTGATCAGTGCATGAGAGCCACGTGATCAGTGCATGATCAGTCACGTGATCATGTGTGATCAGCCACGTGATCAGTGCATGATCAGCCACGTGATCAGTGCATGATCAATTACGTGATCAGTGCATGATCAGTCACGTGACCAGTACATGGTGCTACGTGATCATTGCATGATCAGCCACGTGATCAGTGCATGATAGCCACGTGATCAGTGCATGATCAGTCACGTGATCAGTGCATGATCAGTCACGTGATCAGTGCATGATCATTTCGTGATCAGTGCATGATCAGTCACGTTACAGTATATGGTTGCTACGTGATCATTCCATGACAGCCACGTGAGCAGTGCATGATAGCCACGTGATGTGTGCATGAGTTACGTGATCAGTGCATGATCAGCCACGTGATCAGTGCATCAGTGCCACGTGATCAGTGCATGATATGTCACGTGACAGTGTATGATCAGCCACGTGATCAGTGCATGATCAGCCACGTGATCAGTGCATGATAGCCACGTGATCAGTGCATGATCAGTCACGTGATCGGTGTATGATCAGTCACGTGACCTGTACATGGTAGCTACATGATCAGTGCATGATCAGCCACGTGATCAGTGCATGATAGCCACGTGATCAGTGCATGATCAGTCACGTGATCAGTGCATGATCAGTCATGTGATCAGTACATGATAGCCGTGATCATGCATGATCAGCCACGTGATCAGTGCATGATCAGCCACGTGATCAGTGCATGATCAGCCACGTGATCAGTGCATGATCAGTCACGTGATCAGTGCATGATCAGTCACGTGATCAGTGCATGATCAGCCACGTGATCAGTGCATGATCAGCCACGTGATCAGTGCATGTCAGCCACGTGATCAGTGCATGATAGCCACGTGATCAGTGCATGATCAGCACGTGATCAGTGCATGATCAGTTACGTGATCAGTGCATGATCAGCCACGTGATCAGTGCATGATCAGCCACGTGATCAGTGCATGATCAATACGTGATCAGTGCATGATCAGTCACGTGACCAGTACATGGTAGCTACGTGATCATTGCATGATCAGCCACGTGATCAGTGCATGATAGCCACGTGATCAGTGCATGATCAGTCATGATATGTGTGATCAGCCACGTGATCAGTGCATGATATCCACGTGATCAGTGCATGACAGCCACGTGATCAGTGCATGAGAGCCACGTGATCAGTGCATGATCAGTCACGTGATACATGTGATCAGCCACGTGATCAGTGCATGATGAGCCACGTGATCAGTGCAGGATCAATTACGTGATCAGTGCATGATCAGTCACGTGACCAGTACATGGTTGCTACGTGATCGTTGCATGATCAGCCACGTGAGCAGAGCATGATAGCCACGTGGTCAGTGCATGATCAGTCACGTGATCAGTACATGATCAGTCACGTGAACAGTGCATGATCATTTACGTGATCTTTGCATGATCAGTCACGTGACCAGTATATGGTTGCTACGTGATCATTCCATGACGAGCCACGTGAGCAGTGCATGATAGCCACGTGATGTGTGCATGATTACGTGAGCAGAGTATGATCAGCCACGTGATCAGTGCATGAGTGCCACGTGATCAGTGCATGATATGTCACGTGACAGGTGTGTGATCAGCCACGTGAACAGTGCATGTTCAGCCACGTGATCAGTGCATGATAGCCACGTGATCAGTGCATGATCAGTTACGTGAGCAGTGCATGATCAGCCACGTGATCAGTGCATGGTCAGACACGTGAACAGTGTATGATCAGCCACGTGATCAGTGCATGATATCCAAGTGATCAGTGCATGATCATCACGTGATCAGTGTATGATCAGCCACGTGAACAGTGCATGCTCAGTCACGTGATCTGGGCCTGCTGAGCTGCGTGATTACTGTCTGCTCATCTGCTTGACAATTGCCAGCTGAGCTGCACGATTCCTGCCTGTCATCTGCTTGACAATTGCCAGCTGTGCTGCATTCCTGCCTGCTCAGCTGCTTGATTATTGCCAGCTGAGCAGCATGATTCCTCACACCTGAGTTCCATGATTATTGCCTGCTGACTGTTTGATTCGTGCCTACTCAGCTCTTTGTTTATTGCCTCCAGAGGCACATGATCAGTGTATGATAGCAAACATGATCAGCGCATGATCAGTCACATGATCAGCGCCATTAAGTCACGTGATCACTACATGATAGTCATGTGATCAGTCCATGCTCAGTCACGGTATCAGTGCATGATCAGCCACGTGATCAGTGCATGATCTGTCACATGATTAGTGTATGATCATCCACGTGATCAGTGCATGGGCAGTCATGTGATCAGTGCATGATATAGACGTGATCAGTGCATGATCAGTCTCGTGATCAGTGCATGATAGCCACGTGATCAGTGCATGATCAGTCACCTGATGGGTGTATGATCATTCACGTGACCTGTACATGGTAGCTACATGATCATTGCATGATCAGCCACGTGAGTAGTGCATGATAGCCACGTGATCACTGCATGATCAGTCACGTGATCAGTGCATGATCAGTCATGTGACCAGTACATGGTAGCTGCGTGATCATGCATGATCAGCCACGTGAGCAGTGCATGATAGCCACGTGATCAGTGCATGATCAGACACGTGATCAGTGCATGATCAGTCACGTGATCAGTGCATGATCAGCCACGTGATCAGTGCATGACCAGGCACGTGATCAGTGTATGTCAGCCAAGTGATCAGTGCATGATAGCCACGTGATCAGTGCATGATCAGTCACGTGATCAGTGCATGATCAGTCACGTGATCAGTGCATGATCAGCCACGTGATCAGTGCATGATCAGCCACGTGATCAGTGCATGATCAATTACGTGATCAGTGCATGATCAGTCACGTGACCAGTACATGGTAGCTACGTGATCATTGCATGATCAGCCACGTGATCAGTGCATGATAGCCACGTGATCAGTGCATGATAGCCACGTGATCAGTGCATGATCAGTCGTGATACAGTGTGATCAGCCACGTGATCAGTGCATGATATCCACGTGATCAGTGCATGATCAGCCACGTGATCAGTGCATGATAGCCACGTGATCAGTGCATGATCAGTCACGTGATATGTGTGATCAGCCACGTGATCAGTGCATGATCAGCCACGTGATCAGTGCATGATCAGTTACGTGATCAGTGCATGATCAGTCACGTGATCAGTGCATGATCAGCCACGTGATCAGTGCATGATCAGCCACGTGATCAGTGCATGATCAGCCACGTGATCAGTGCATGATCAGTCACGTGATCAGTGCATGATCAGTCACGTGATCAGTGCATGATCAGACACGTGATCAGTGCATGATCAGTCACGTGATCAGTGCATGATCAGCCACGTGATCAGTGCATGATCAGCACGTGATCAGTGCATGATCAGCCACGTGATCAGTGCATGATAGCACGTGATCAGTGCATGATCAGCCACGTGATCAGTGCATGATCAGCCACGTGATCAGTGCATGATCAACTACGTGATCAGTGCATGATCAGTCACGACCAGTACATGGTACGTGATCAGTGCATGATCAGCCACGTGATCAGTGCATGATAGTCACGTGATCAGTGCATGATAGCCACGTGATCAGTGCATGATCAGTCACGTGATACAGTGTGATCAGCCACGTGATCAGTGCATGATATCCACGTGATCAGTGCATGACAGCCGCGTGATCAGTGCATGATAGCCACGTGATCAGTGCATGATCAGTCACGTGATACATGTGTGATCAGCCACGTGATCAGTGCATGATCAGCCACGTGATCAGTGCATGATCAATTACGTGATCAGTGCATGATCAGTCACGTGATCAGTACATGGTTGCTACGTGATCGTGCATGATCAGCCACGTGAGCAGTGCATGATAGCCACGTGATCAGTGCATGATCAGTCACGTGATCAGTGCATGATCAGTCACGTGAACAGTGCATGATCAGTTACGTGATCTGTGCATGATCAGTCACGTGACCAGTATATGGTAGCCACGTGATCATTCCATGACGAGCCACGTGAGCAGTGCATGATAGCCACGTGATGTGTGCATGAGTCACGTGAGCAGTGTATGATCAGCCACGTGATCAGTGCATGAGTGCCACGTGATCAGTGCATGATATGTCACGTGACAGGTGCGTGATCAGCCACGTGAACAGTGCATGTTCAGCCACGTGATCAGTGCATGATAGCCACGTGATCAGTGCATGATCAGTTACGTGATCAGTGCATGATCAGCCACGTGATCAGTGCATGATCAGCCACGTGAACAGTGTATGATCAGCCACGTGATCAGTGCATGATATCCACGTGATCAGTGCATGATCATCACGTGATCAGTGCATGATCAGCCACGTGAACAGTGCATGCTCAGTCACGTGATCTGGGCCTGCTGAGCTGCGTGATTACTGTCTGCTCATCTGCTTGACAATTGCCAGCTGAGCTGCACGATTCCTGCCTGATCAGCTGCTTGATTATTGCCAGCTGAGCAGCATGATTCCTCACAGCTGAGTTCCATGATCATTGCCTGCTGACTGTTTGATCTGCTACTCACTGCTCTTTGTTTATTGCCTCCAGAGGCACATGATCAGTGTATGATAGCAAACATGATCAGCGCATGATCAGTCACATGATCAGCGCCATTAAGTCACGTGATCAGTGCATGATAGTCATGTGATCAGTCCATGATCAGTCACGGATCAGTGCATGATCAGCCACGTGATCAGTGCATGATCAGCCACGTGATCAGTGCATGATCAGCCACGTGATCAGTGCATGATCAGTCAGTGATCAGTGCATGATATAGACGTGATCAGTGCATGATCAGTCACGTGATCAGTGCATGATAGCCACGTGATCAGTGCATGATCAGCCACGTGATCAGTGCATGATCAGCCACGTGATCAGTGCATGATCAGTCACGTGATCATGTGTGATCAGCCACGTGATCAGTGCATGATCAGCCACGTGATCAGTGCATGATCAGTCACGTGACCAGTACATGGTGCTACGTGATCGTGCATGATCAGCCACGTGAGCAGTGCATGATAGCCACGTGATCAGTGCATGATCAGTCACGTGATCAGTGCATGATCAGTCACGTGAATCAGTGCATGATCATTTACGTGATCAGTGCATGATCAGTCACGTGACCAGTATATGGTTGCTACGTGATCATTCCATGACGAGCCACGTGAGCAGTGCATGATAGCCACGTGATGTGTGCATGAGTCACGTGAGCAGAGTATGATCAGCCACGTGATCAGTGCATGAGTGCCACGTGATCAGTGCATGATATGTCACGTGACAGTGTGTGATCAGCCACGTGAACAGTGCATGTTCAGCCACGTGATCAGTGCATGATAGCCACGTGATCAGTGCATGATCAGTTACGTGAGCAGTGTATGATCAGCCACGTGATCAGTGCATGGTCAGACACGTGAACAGTGTATGATCAGCCACGTGATCAGTGCATGATATCCAAGTGATCAGTGCATGATCATCACGTGATCAGTGTATGATCAGCCACGTGAACAGTGCATGCTCAGTCACGTGATCTGGGCCTGCTGAGCTGCGTGATTACTGTCTGCTCATCTGCTTGACAATTGCCAGCTGAGCTGCACGATTCCTGCCTGTCATCTGCTTGACAATTGCCAGCTGTGCTGCGTAATTCCTGCCTGCTCAGCTGCTTGATTATTGCCAGCTGAGCAGCATGATTCCTCACACCTGAGTTCCATGATTATTGCCTGCTGACTGTTTGATTCGTGCCTACTCAGCTCTTTGTTTATTGCCTCCAGAGGCACATGATCAGTGTATGATAGCAAACATGATCAGCGCATGATCAGTCACATGATCAGCGCCATTAAGTCACGTGATCACTACATGATAGTCATGTGATCAGTCCATGCTCAGTCACGGTATCAGTGCATGATCAGCCACGTGATCAGTGCATGATCTGTCACAAGATTAGTGTATGATCATCCACGTGATCAGTGCATGGGCAGTCATGTGATCAGTGCATGATATAGACGTGATCAGTGCATGATCAGTCTCGTGATCAGTGCATGATAGCCACGTGATCAGTGCATGATCAGTCACCTGATGGGTGTATGATCATTCACGTGACCTGTACATGGTAGCTACATGATCATTGCATGATCAGCCACGTGAGTAGTGCATGATAGCCACGTGATCACTGCATGATCAGTCACGTGATCAGTGCATGATCAGTCATGTGACCAGTACATGGTAGCTGCGTGATCATGCATGATCAGCCACGTGAGCAGTGCATGATAGCCACGTGATCAGTGCATGATCAGACACGTGATCAGTGCATGATCAGTCACGTGATCAGTGCATGATCAGCCACGTGATCAGTGCATGATCAGGCACGTGATCAGTGTATGTCAGCCAGTGATCAGTGCATGATAGCCACGTGATCAGTGCATGATCAGTCACGTGATCAGTGCATGATCAGTTACGTGATCAGTGTATGATCAGCCACGTGATCAGTGCATGATCAGCCACATGATCAGTGCATGATCAATTACGTGATCAGTGCATGATCAGTCACGTGATCAGTACATGGTAGCTACGTGATCATTGCTGATCAGCCACGTGATCAGTGCATGATAGCCACGTGATCAGTGCATGATAGCCACGTGATCAGTGCATGATCAGTCATGTGATACGTGTGTGATCAGCCACGTGATCAGTGCATGATATCCACGTGATCAGTGCATGACAGCCACGTGATCAGTGCATGAGAGCCACGTGATCAGTGCATGATCAGTCACGTGATACATGTGTGATCAGCCACGTGATCAGTGCATGATGAGCCACGTGATCAGTGCAGGATCAATTACGTGATCAGTGCATGATCAGTCACGTGACCAGTACATGGTTGCTACGTGATCGTTGCATGATCAGCCACGTGAGCAGAGCATGATAGCCACGTGATCAGTGCATGATCAGTCACGTGATCAGTACATGATCAGTCACGTGAACAGTGCATGATCATTTACGTGATCTGTGCATGATCAGTCACGTGACCAGTATATGGTTGCTACGTGATCATTCCATGACGAGCCACGTGAGCAGTGCATGATAGCCACGTGATGTGTGCATGAGTTACGTGAGCAGAGTATGATCAGCCACGTGATCAGTGCATGAGTGCCACGTGATCAGTGCATGATATGTCACGTGACAGGTGTGTGATCAGCCACGTGAACAGTGCATGTTCAGCCACGTGATCAGTGCATGATAGCCACGTGATCAGTGCATGATCAGTTACGTGAGCAGTGTATGATCAGCCACGTGATCAGTGCATGGTCAGACACGTGAACAGTGTATGATCAGCCACGTGATCAGTGCATGATATCCAAGTGATCAGTGCATGATCATCACGTGATCAGTGTATGATCAGCCACGTGAACAGTGCATGCTCAGTCACGTGATCTGGGCCTGCTGAGCTGCGTGATTACTGTCTGCTCATCTGCTTGACAATTGCCAGCTGAGCTGCACGATTCCTGCCTGCTCAGCTGCTTGATTATTGCCAGCTGAGCAGCATGATTCCTCACACCTGAGTTCCATGATTATTGCCTGCTGACTGTTTGATTCGTGCCTACTCAGCTCTTTGTTTATTGCCTCCAGAGGCACATGATCAGTGTATGATAGCAAACATGATCAGCGCATGATCAGTCACATGATCAGCGCCATTAAGTCACGTGATCACTACATGATAGTCATGTGATCAGTCCATGCTCAGTCACGGTATCAGTGCATGATCAGCCACGTGATCAGTGCATGATCTGTCACATGATTAGTGTATGATCATCCACGTGATCAGTGCATGGGCAGTCATGTGATCAGTGCATGATATAGACGTGATCAGTGCATGATCAGTCACGTGATCAGTGCATGATAGCCACGTGATCAGTGCATGATCAGTCACCTGATGGGTGTATGATCATTCACGTGACCTGTACATGGTAGCTACATGATCATTGCATGATCAGCCACGTGAGTAGTGCATGATAGCCACGTGATCAGTGCATGATCAGTCACGTGATCAGTGCATGATCAGTCGCGTGACCAGTACATGGTAGCTGCGTGATCATGCATGATCAGCCACGTGATCAGTGCATGATAGCCACGTGATCAGTGCATGATCAGTCACGTGATCAGTGCATGATCAGTCACGTGATCAGTGCATGATCAGCCACGTGATCAGTGCATGATCAGCCAGTGATCAGTGCATGATCAGCCACGTGATCAGTGCATGATCAGTCACGTGATCAGTGCATGATAGCACGTGATCAGTGCATGATCAGCCACGTGATCAGTGCATGATAGCCACGTGATCAGTGCATGATCAGTCACGTGATCAGTGCATGATCAGCACGTGATCATGCATGATCAGCCACGTGATCAGTGCATGATAGCCACGTGATCAGTGCATGATCAGTTACGTGAGCAGTGTATGATCAGCCACGTGATCAGTGCATGGTCAGACACGTGAACAGTGTATGATCAGCCACGTGATCAGTGCATGATATCCAGTGATCAGTGCATGATCATCACGTGATCAGTGTATGATCAGCCACGTGAACAGTGCATGCTCAGTCACGTGATCTGGGCCTGCTGAGCTGCGTGATTACTGTCTGCTCATCTGCTTGACAATTGCCAGCTGAGCTGCACGATTCCTGCCTGTCATCTGCTTGACAATTGCCAGCTGTGCTGCGTAATTCCTGCCTGCTCAGCTGCTTGATTATTGCCAGCTGAGCAGCATGATTCCTCACATCTGAGTTCCATGATTATTGCCTGCTGACTGTTTGATTCGTGCCTACTCAGCTCTTTGTTTATTGCCTCCAGAGGCACATGATCAGTGTATGATAGCAAACATGATCAGTGCATGATCAGTCACATGATCAGCGCCATTAAGTCACGTGATCACTACATGATAGTCATGTGATCAGTCCATGCTCAGTCACGGTATCAGTGCATGATCAGCCACGTGATCAGTGCATGATCAGTCACATGATCAGTATGATCATCCACGTGATCAGTGCATGGGCAGTCATGTGATCAGTGCATGATATAGACGTGATCAGTGCATGATCAGTCACGTGATCAGTGCATGATAGCCACGTGATCAGTGCATGATCAGTCACCTGATGGGTGTATGATCATTCACGTGACCTGTACATGGTAGCTACATGATCATTGCATGATCAGCCACGTGAGTAGTGCATGATAGCCACGTGATCACTGCATGATCAGTCACGTGATCAGTGCATGATCAGTCATGACCAGTACATGGTAGCCACGTGATCATGCATGATCAGCCACGTGATCAGTGCATGATAGCCACGTGATCAGTGCATGATCAGTCACGTGATCAGTGCATGATCAGCCACGTGATCAGTGCATGATCAGCCACGTGATCAGTGCATGATCAGCACGTGATCAGTGTATGATCAGCCACGTGATCAGTGCATGATAGCCACGTGATCAGTGCATGATCAGTCACGTGATCAGTGCATGATCAGCCACGTGATCAGTGCATGATCAGCCACGTGATCAGTGCATGATCAGCCACGTGATCAGTGCATGATCAATTACGTGATCAGTGCATGATCAGTCACGTGATCAGTACATGTAGCCACGTGATCAGTGCATGATCAGCCACGTGATCAGTGCATGATAGCCACGTGATCAGTGCATGATCAGCCACGTGATCAGTGCATGATCAGTCACGTGATCAGTGTGATCAGCCACGTGATCAGTGCATGATAGCCACGTGATCAGTGCATGACAGCCACGTGATCAGTGCATGAGAGCCACGTGATCAGTGCATGATCAGTCACGTGATCATGTGTGATCAGCCACGTGATCAGTGCATGATAGCCACGTGATCAGTGCATGATCAGTTACGTGATCAGTGCATGATCAGCCACGTGATCAGTGCATGATAGCCACGTGATCAGTGCATGATCAGCCACGTGAGCAGTGCATGATCAGCCACGTGATCAGTGCATGATCAGACACGTGATCAGTGCATGATCAGCCACGTGATCAGTGCATGATCAGCCACGTGATCAGTGCATGATCATCACGTGATCAGTATATGATCAGCCACGTGAACAGTGCATGCTCAGTCACGTGATCTGGGCCTGCTGAGCTGCGTGATTACTGTCTGCTCATCTGCTTGACAATTGCCAGCTGAGCTGCACGATTCCTGCCTGTCATCTGCTTGACAATTGCCAGCTGTGCTGCGTAATTCCTGCCTGCTCAGCTGCTTGATTATTGCCAGCTGAGCAGCATGATTCCTCACAGCTGAGTTCCATGATTATTGCCTGCTGACTGTTTGATTCGTGCCTACTCAGCTCTTTGTTTATTGCCTCCAGAGGCACATGATCAGTGTATGATAGCAAACATGATCAGCGCATGATCAGTCACATGATCAGCGCCATTAAGTCACGTGATCACTACATGATAGTCATGTGATCAGTCCATGCTCAGTCACGGTATCAGTGCATGATCAGCCACGTGATCAGTGCATGATCTGTCACAAGATTAGTGTATGATCATCCACGTGATCAGTGCATGGCAGTCATGTGATCAGTGCATGATATAGACGTGATCAGTGCATGATCAGTCACGTGATCAGTGCATGATAGCCACGTGATCAGTGCATGATCAGTCACCTGATGGGTGTATGATCATTCACGTGACCTGTACATGGTAGCTACATGATCATTGCATGATCAGCCACGTGAGTAGTGCATGATAGCCACGTGATCAGTGCATGATCAGTCACGTGATCAGTGCATGATCAGTCATGTGATCAGTACATGGTAGCTGCGTGATCATGCATGATCAGCCACGTGAGCAGTGCATGATAGCCACGTGATCAGTGCATGATCAGCCACGTGATCAGTGCATGATCAGTCACGTGATCAGTGCATGATCAGCCACGTGATCAGTGCATGACCAGGCACGTGATCAGTGCATGATCAGCCACGTGATCAGTGCATGATAGCCACGTGATCAGTGCATGATCAGTCACGTGATCAGTGCATGATCAGTCACGTGATCAGTGCATGATCATTTACGTGATCAGTGCATGATCAGTCACGTGACAGTATATGGTTGCTACGTGATCATTCCATGACGAGCCACGTGAGCAGTGCATGATAGCCACGTGATGTGTGCATGAGTTACGTGAGCAGAGTATGATCAGCCACGTGATCAGTGCATGAGTGCCACGAGATCAGTGCATGATATGTCATGTGACAGGTGTGTGATCAGCCACGTGAACAGTGCATGTTCAGCCACGTGATCAGTGCATGATAGCCACGTGATCAGTGCATGATCAGTTACGTGAGCAGTGTATGATCAGCCACGTGATCAGTGCATGGTCAGACACGTGAACAGTGTATGATCAGCCACGTGATCAGTGCATGATATCCAAGTGATCAGTGCATGATCATCACGTGATCAGTGTATGATCAGCCACGTGAACAGTGCATGCTCAGTCACGTGATCTGGGCCTGCTGAGCTGCGTGATTACTGTCTGCTCATCTGCTTGACAATTGCCAGCTGAGCTGCACGATTCCTGCCTGTCATCTGCTTGACAATTGCCAGCTGTGCTGCGTAATTCCTGCCTGCTCAGCTGCTTGATTATTGCCAGCTGAGCAGCATGATTCCTCACACCTGAGTTCCATGATTATTGCCTGCTGACTGTTTGATTCGTGCCTACTCAGCTCTTTGTTTATTGCCTCCAGAGGCACATGATCAGTGTATGATAGCAAACATGATCAGCGCATGATCAGTCACATGATCAGCGCCATTAAGTCACGTGATCACTACATGATAGTCATGTGATCAGTCCATGCTCAGTCACGGTATCAGTGCATGATCAGCCACGTGATCAGTGCATGATCTGTCACATGATTAGTGTATGATCATCCACGTGATCAGTGCATGGGCAGTCATGTGATCAGTGCATGATATAGACGTGATCAGTGCATGATCAGTCTCGTGATCAGTGCATGATAGCCACGTGATCAGTGCATGATCAGTCACCTGATGGGTGTATGATCATTCACGTGACCTGTACATGGTAGCATGATCATTGCATGATCAGCCACGTGAGTAGTGCATGATAGCCACGTGATCACTGCATGATCAGTCACGTGATCAGTGCATGATCAGTCATGTGACCAGTACATGGTAGCTGCGTGATCATGGCATGATCAGCCACGTGAGCAGTGCATGATAGCCACGTGATCAGTGCATGATCAGACACGTGATCAGTGCATGATCAGTCACGTGATCAGTGCATGATCAGCCACGTGATCAGTGCATGATCAGGCACGTGATCAGTGTATGTCAAAGTGATCAGTGCATGATAGCCACGTGATCAGTGCATGATCAGTCACGTGATCAGTGCATGATCAGTTATGTGATCAGTGCATGATCAGCCACGTGATCAGTGCATGATCAGCCACATGATCAGTGCATGATCAATTACGTGATCAGTGCATGATCAGTCACGTGACCAGTACATGGTAGCTACGTGATCATTGCATGATCAGCCACGTGATCAGTGCATGATAGCCACGTGATCAGTGCATGATAGCCACGTGATCAGTGCATGATCAGTCATGTGATACGTGTGATCAGCCACGTGATCAGTGCATGATATCCACGTGATCAGTGCATGACAGCCACGTGATCAGTGCATGAGAGCCACGTGATCAGTGCATGATCAGTCACGTGATACATGTGTGATCAGCCACGTGATCAGTGCATGATGAGCCACGTGATCAGTGCAGGATCAATTACGTGATCAGTGCATGATCAGTCACGTGACCAGTACATGGTTGCTACGTGATCGTTGCATGATCAGCCACGTGAGCAGAGCATGATAGCCACGTGATCAGTGCATGATCAGTCACGTGATCAGTACATGATCAGTCACGTGAACAGTGCATGATCATTTACGTGATCTGTGCATGATCAGTCACGTGACCAGTATATGGTTGCTACGTGATCATTCCATGACGAGCCACGTGAGCAGTGCATGATAGCCACGTGATGTGTGCATGAGTTACGTGAGCAGAGTATGATCAGCCACGTGATCAGTGCATGAGTGCCACGTGATCAGTGCATGATATGTCACGTGACAGGTGTGTGATCAGCCACGTGAACAGTGCATGTTCAGCCACGTGATCAGTGCATGATAGCCACGTGATCAGTGCATGATCAGTTACGTGAGCAGTGTATGATCAGCCACGTGATCAGTGCATGGTCAGACACGTGAACAGTGTATGATCAGCCACGTGATCAGTGCATGATATCCAAGTGATCAGTGCATGATCATCACGTGATCAGTGTATGATCAGCCACGTGAACAGTGCATGCTCAGTCACGTGATCTGGGCCTGCTGAGCTGCGTGATTACTGTCTGCTCATCTGCTTGACAATTGCCAGCTGAGCTGCACGATTCCTGCCTGTCATCTGCTTGACAATTGCCAGCTGTGCTGCGTAATTCCTGCCTGCTCAGCTGCTTGATTATTGCCAGCTGAGCAGCATGATTCCTCACACCTGAGTTCCATGATTATTGCCTGCTGACTGTTTGATTCGTGCCTACTCAGCTCTTTGTTTATTGCCTCCAGAGGCACATGATCAGTGTATGATAGCAAACATGATCAGCGCATGATCAGTCACATGATCAGCGCCATTAAGTCACGTGATCACTACATGATAGTCATGTGATCAGTCCATGCTCAGTCACGGTATCAGTGCATGATCAGCCACGTGATCAGTGCATGATCTGTCACAAGATTAGTGTATGATCATCCACGTGATCAGTGCATGGGCAGTCATGTGATCAGTGCATGATATAGACGTGATCAGTGCATGATCAGTCTCGTGATCAGTGCATGATAGCCACGTGATCAGTGCATGATCAGTCACCTGATGGGTGTATGATCATTCACGTGACCTGTACATGGTAGCTACATGATCATTGCATGATCAGCCACGTGAGTAGTGCATGATAGCCACGTGATCACTGCATGATCAGTCACGTGATCAGTGCATGATCAGTCATGTGACCAGTACATGGTAGCTGCGTGATCATGGCATGATCAGCCACGTGAGCAGTGCATGATAGCCACGTGATCAGTGCATGATCAGACACGTGATCAGTGCATGATCAGTCACGTGATCAGTGCATGATCAGCCACGTGATCAGTGCATGATCAGGCACGTGATCAGTGCATGTCAGCCACGTGATCAGTGCATGATAGCCACGTGATCAGTGCATGATCAGTCACGTGATCAGTGCATGATCAGTTACGTGATCAGTGTATGATCAGCCACGTGATCAGTGCATGATCAGCCACATGATCAGTGCATGATCAATTACGTGATCAGTGCATGATCAGTCACGTGACCAGTACATGGTAGCTACGTGATCATTGCATGATCAGCCACGTGATCAGTGCATGATAGCCACGTGATCAGTGCATGATAGCCACGTGATCAGTGCATGATCAGTCATGTGATACGTGTGTGATCAGCCACGTGATCAGTGCATGATATCCACGTGATCAGTGCATGACAGCCACGTGATCAGTGCATGATAGCCACGTGATCAGTGCATGATCAGTCACGTGATACATGTGTGATCAGCCACGTGATCAGTGCATGATGAGCCACGTGATCAGTGCATGATCAATTACGTGATCAGTGCATGATCAGTCACGTGACCAGTACATGGTTGCTACGTGATCGTTGCATGATCAGCCACGTGAGCAGTGCATGATAGCCACGTGATCAGTGCATGATCAGTCACGTGATCAGTACATGATCAGTCACGTGAACAGTGCATGATCATTTACGTGATCTTTGCATGATCAGTCACGTGACCAGTATATGGTAGCTACGTGATCATTCCATGACGAGCCACGTGAGCAGTGCATGATAGCCACGTGATGTGTGCATGAGTTACGTGAGCAGAGTATGATCAGCCACGTGATCAGTGCATGAGTGCCACGTGATCAGTGCATGATATGTCACGTGACAGGTGTGTGATCAGCCACGTGAACAGTGCATGTTCAGCCACGTGATCAGTGCATGATAGCCACGTGATCAGTGCATGATCAGTTACGTGAGCAGTGTATGATCAGCCACGTGATCAGTGCATGGTCAGACACGTGAACAGTGTATGATCAGCCACGTGATCAGTGCATGATATCCAAGTGATCAGTGCATGATCATCACGTGATCAGTGTATGATCAGCCACGTGAACAGTGCATGCTCAGTCACGTGATCTGGGCCTGCTGAGCTGCGTGATTACTGTCTGCTCATCTGCTTGACAATTGCCAGCTGAGCTGCACGATTCCTGCCTGCTCAGCTGCTTGATTATTGCCAGCTGAGCAGCATGATTCCTCACACCTGAGTTCCATGATTATTGCCTGCTGACTGTTTGATTCGTGCCTACTCAGCTCTTTGTTTATTGCCTCCAGAGGCACATGATCAGTGTATGATAGCAAACATGATCAGCGCATGATCAGTCACATGATCAGCGCCATTAAGTCACGTGATCACTACATGATAGTCATGTGATCAGTCCATGCTCAGTCACGGTATCAGTGCATGATCAGCCACGTGATCAGTGCATGATCTGTCACATGATTAGTGTATGATCATCCACGTGATCAGTGCATGGGCAGTCATGTGATCAGTGCATGATATAGACGTGATCAGTGCATGATCAGTCTCGTGATCAGTGCATGATAGCCACGTGATCAGTGCATGATCAGTCACCTGATGGGTGTATGATCATTCACGTGACCTGTACATGGTAGCTACATGATCATTGCATGATCAGCCACGTGAGTAGTGCATGATAGCCACGTGATCACTGCATGATCAGTCACGTGATCAGTGCATGATCAGTCATGTGACCAGTACATGGTAGCTGCGTGATCATGCATGATCAGCCACGTGAGCAGTGCATGATAGCCACGTGATCAGTGCATGATCAGTCACGTGATCAGTGCATGATCAGTCACGTGATCAGTGCATGATCAGCCACGTGATCAGTGCATGATCAGCCACGTGATCAGTGCATGATCAGCCACGTGATCAGTGCATGATCAGTCACGTGATCAGTGCATGATAGCCACGTGATCAGTGCATGATCAGCCACGTGATCAGTGCATGATAGCCACGTGATCAGTGCATGATAGCCACGTGATCAGTGCATGATCAGTCACGTGATACATGTGTGATCAGCCACGTGATCAGTGCATGATGAGCCACGTGATCAGTGCATGATCAATTACGTGATCAGTGCATGATCAGTCACGTGACCAGTACATGGTTGCTACGTGATCGTGCATGATCAGCCACGTGAGCAGTGCATGATAGCCACGTGATCAGTGCATGATCAGTCACGTGATCAGTACATGATCAGTCACGTGAACAGTGCATGATCATTTACGTGATCAGTGCATGATCAGTCACGTGACCAGTATATGGTTGCTACGTGATCATTCCATGACGAGCCACGTGAGCAGTGCATGATAGCCACGTGATGTGTGCATGAGTTACGTGAGCAGAGTATGATCAGCCACGTGATCAGTGCATGAGTGCCACGTGATCAGTGCATGATATGTCACGTGACAGGTGTGTGATCAGCCACGTGAACAGTGCATGTTCAGCCACGTGATCAGTGCATGATAGCCACGTGATCAGTGCATGATCAGTTACGTGAGCAGTGTATGATCAGCCACGTGATCAGTGCATGGTCAGACACGTGAACAGTGTATGATCAGCCACGTGATCAGTGCATGATATCCAAGTGATCAGTGCATGATCATCACGTGATCAGTGTATGATCAGCCACGTGAACAGTGCATGCTCAGTCACGTGATCTGGGCCTGCTGAGCTGCGTGATTACTGTCTGCTCATCTGCTTGACAATTGCCAGCTGAGCTGCACGATTCCTGCCTGTCATCTGCTTGACAATTGCCAGCTGTGCTGCGTAATTCCTGCCTGCTCAGCTGCTTGATTATTGCCAGCTGAGCAGCATGATTCCTCACACCTGAGTTCCATGATTATTGCCTGCTGACTGTTTGATTCGTGCCTACTCAGCTCTTTGTTTATTGCCTCCAGAGGCACATGATCAGTGTATGATAGCAAACATGATCAGCGCATGATCAGTCACATGATCAGCGCCATTAAGTCACGTGATCACTACATGATAGTCATGTGATCAGTCCATGCTCAGTCACGGTATCAGTGCATGATCAGCCACGTGATCAGTGCATGATCTGTCACAAGATTAGTGTGATCATCCACGTGATCAGTGCATGGGCAGTCATGTGATCAGTGCATGATATAGACGTGATCAGTGCATGATCAGTCTCGTGATCAGTGCATGATAGCCACGTGATCAGTGCATGATCAGTCACCTGATGGGTGTATGATCATTCACGTGACCTGTACATGGTAGCTACATGATCATTGCATGATCAGCCACGTGAGTAGTGCATGATAGCCACGTGATCACTGCATGATCAGTCACGTGATCAGTGCATGATCAGTCATGTGACCAGTACATGGTAGCTGCGTGATCATGGCATGATCAGCCACGTGAGCAGTGCATGATAGCCACGTGATCAGTGCATGATCAGACACGAGATCAGTGCATGATCAGTCACGTGATCAGTGCATGATCAGCCACGTGATCAGTGCATGACCAGGCACGTGATCAGTGTATGTCAGCCAAGTGATCAGTGCATGATAGCCACGTGATCAGTGCATGATCAGTCACGTGATCAGTGCATGATCAGTTACGTGATCAGTGTATGATCAGCCACGTGATCAGTGCATGATCAGCCACGTGATCAGTGCATGATCAATTACGTGATCAGTGCATGATCAGTCACGTGACCAGTACATGGTAGCTACGTGATCATTGCATGATCAGCCACGTGATCAGTGCATGATAGCCACGTGATCAGTGCATGATAGCCACGTGATCAGTGCATGATCAGTCATGTGATACGTGTGTGATCAGCCACGTGATCAGTGCATGATATCCACGTGATCAGTGCATGACAGCCACGTGATCAGTGCATGAGAGCCACGTGATCAGTGCATGATCAGTCACGTGATACATGTGTGATCAGCCACGTGATCAGTGCATGATGAGCCACGTGATCAGTGCAGGATCAATTACGTGATCAGTGCATGATCAGTCACGTGACCAGTACATGGTTGCTACGTGATCGTTGCATGATCAGCCACGTGAGCAGAGCATGATAGCCACGTGATCAGTGCATGATCAGTCACGTGATCAGTACATGATCAGTCACGTGAACAGTGCATGATCATTTACGTGATCTGTGCATGATCAGTCACGTGACCAGTATATGGTTGCTACGTGATCATTCCATGACGAGCCACGTGAGCAGTGCATGATAGCCACGTGATGTGTGCATGAGTTATGAGCAGAGTATGATCAGCCACGTGATCAGTGCATGAGTGCCACGTGATCAGTGCATGATATGTCACGTGACAGGTGTGTGATCAGCCACGTGAACAGTGCATGTTCAGCCACGTGATCAGTGCATGATAGCCACGTGATCAGTGCATGATCAGTTACGTGAGCAGTGTATGATCAGCCACGTGATCAGTGCATGGTCAGACACGTGAACAGTGTATGATCAGCCACGTGATCAGTGCATGATATCCAAGTGATCAGTGCATGATCATCACGTGATCAGTGTATGATCAGCCACGTGAACAGTGCATGCTCAGTCACGTGATCTGGGCCTGCTGAGCTGCGTGATTACTGTCTGCTCATCTGCTTGACAATTGCCAGCTGAGCTGCACGATTCCTGCCTGCTCAGCTGCTTGATTATTGCCAGCTGAGCAGCATGATTCCTCACACCTGAGTTCCATGATTATTGCCTGCTGACTGTTTGATTCGTGCCTACTCAGCTCTTTGTTTATTGCCTCCAGAGGCACATGATCAGTGTATGATAGCAAACATGATCAGCGCATGATCAGTCACATGATCAGCGCCATTAAGTCACGTGATCACTACATGATAGTCATGTGATCAGTCCATGCTCAGTCACGGTATCAGTGCATGATCAGCCACGTGATCAGTGCATGATCTGTCACATGATTAGTGTATGATCATCCACGTGATCAGTGCATGGCAGTCATGTGATCAGTGCATGATATAGACGTGATCAGTGCATGATCAGTCTCGTGATCAGTGCATGATAGCCACGTGATCAGTGCATGATCAGTCACCTGATGGGTGTATGATCATTCACGTGACCTGTACATGGTAGCTACATGATCATTGCATGATCAGCCACGTGAGTAGTGCATGATAGCCACGTGATCACTGCATGATCAGTCACGTGATCAGTGCATGATCAGTCATGTGACCAGTACATGGTAGCTGTGATCATGCATGATCAGCCACGTGAGCAGTGCATGATAGCCACGTGATCAGTGCATGATCAGTCACGTGATCAGTGCATGATCAGTCACGTGATCAGTGCATGATCAGCCACGTGATCAGTGCATGATCAGCCACGTGATCAGTGCATGATCAATTACGTGATCAGTGCATGATCAGTCACGTGATCAGTGCATGATAGCTACGTGATCAGTGCATGATCAGCCACGTGATCAGTGCATGATAGCCACGTGATCAGTGCATGATAGCCACGTGATCAGTGCATGATCAGTCACGTGATACATGTGTGATCAGCCACGTGATCAGTGCATGATGAGCCACGTGATCAGTGCATGATCAATTACGTGATCAGTGCATGATCAGTCACGTGACCAGTACATGGTTGCTACGTGATCGTTGCATGATCAGCCACGTGAGCAGTGCATGATAGCCACGTGATCAGTGCATGATCAGTCACGTGATCAGTACATGATCAGTCACGTGAACAGTGCATGATCATTTACGTGATCAGTGCATGATCAGTCACGTGACCAGTATATGGTAGCTACGTGATCATTCCATGACGAGCCACGTGAGCAGTGCATGATAGCCACGTGATGTGTGCATGAGTTACGTGAGCAGAGTATGATCAGCCACGTGATCAGTGCATGAGTGCCACGTGATCAGTGCATGATATGTCACGTGACAGGTGTGTGATCAGCCACGTGAACAGTGCATGTTCAGCCACGTGATCAGTGCATGATAGCCACGTGATCAGTGCATGATCAGTTACGTGAGCAGTGTATGATCAGCCACGTGATCAGTGCATGGTCAGACACGTGAACAGTGTATGATCAGCCACGTGATCAGTGCATGATATCCAAGTGATCAGTGCATGATCATCACGTGATCAGTGTATGATCAGCCACGTGAACAGTGCATGCTCAGTCACGTGATCTGGGCCTGCTGAGCTGCGTGATTACTGTCTGCTCATCTGCTTGACAATTGCCAGCTGAGCTGCACGATTCCTGCCTGCTCAGCTGCTTGATTATTGCCAGCTGAGCAGCATGATTCCTCACACCTGAGTTCCATGATTATTGCCTGCTGACTGTTTGATTCGTGCCTACTCAGCTCTTTGTTTATTGCCTCCAGAGGCACATGATCAGTGTATGATAGCAAACATGATCAGCGCATGATCAGTCACATGATCAGCGCCATTAAGTCACGTGATCACTACATGATAGTCATGTGATCAGTCCATGCTCAGTCACGGTATCAGTGCATGATCAGCCACGTGATCAGTGCATGATCTGTCACATGATTAGTGTATGATCATCCACGTGATCAGTGCATGGGCAGTCATGTGATCAGTGCATGATATAGACGTGATCAGTGCATGATCAGTCTCGTGATCAGTGCATGATAGCCACGTGATCAGTGCATGATCAGTCACCTGATGGGTGTATGATCATTCACGTGACCTGTACATGGTAGCTACATGATCATTGCATGATCAGCCACGTGAGTAGTGCATGATAGCCACGTGATCACTGCATGATCAGTCACGTGATCAGTGCATGATCAGTCATGTGACCAGTACATGGTAGCTGCGTGATCATGCATGATCAGCCACGTGATCAGTGCATGATAGCCACGTGATCAGTGCATGATCAGTCACGTGATCAGTGCATGATCAGTCACGTGATCAGTGCATGATCAGCCACGTGATCAGTGCATGATCAGCCACGTGATCAGTGCATGATCAGTCACGTGATCAGTGCATGATCAGTCACGTGATCAGTGCATGATAGCCACGTGATCAGTGCATGATCAGCCACGTGATCAGTGCATGATAGCCACGTGATCAGTGCATGATAGCCACGTGATCAGTGCATGATCAGTCACGTGATACATGTGTGATCAGCCACGTGATCAGTGCATGATGAGCCACGTGATCAGTGCATGATCAATTACGTGATCAGTGCATGATCAGTCACGTGACCAGTACATGGTTGCTACGTGATCGTTGCATGATCAGCCACGTGAGCAGTGCATGATAGCCACGTGATCAGTGCATGATCAGTCACGTGATCAGTACATGATCAGTCACGTGAACAGTGCATGATCATTTACGTGATCTGTGCATGATCAGTCACGTGACCAGTATATGGTAGCTACGTGATCATTCCATGACGAGCCACGTGAGCAGTGCATGATAGCCACGTGATGTGTGCATGAGTTACGTGAGCAGAGTATGATCAGCCACGTGATCAGTGCATGAGTGCCACGTGATCAGTGCATGATATGTCACGTGACAGGTGTGTGATCAGCCACGTGAACAGTGCATGTTCAGCCACGTGATCAGTGCATGATAGCCACGTGATCAGTGCATGATCAGTTACGTGAGCAGTGTATGATCAGCCACGTGATCAGTGCATGGTCAGACACGTGAACAGTGTATGATCAGCCACGTGATCAGTGCATGATATCCAAGTGATCAGTGCATGATCATCACGTGATCAGTGTATGATCAGCCACGTGAACAGTGCATGCTCAGTCACGTGATCTGGGCCTGCTGAGCTGCGTGATTACTGTCTGCTCATCTGCTTGACAATTGCCAGCTGAGCTGCACGATTCCTGCCTGTCATCTGCTTGACAATTGCCAGCTGTGCTGCGTAATTCCTGCCTGCTCAGCTGCTTGATTATTGCCAGCTGAGCAGCATGATTCCTCACAGCTGAGTTCCATGATTATTGCCTGCTGACTGTTTGATTCGTGCCTACTCAGCTCTTTGTTTATTGCCTCCAGAGGCACATGATCAGTGTATGATAGCAAACATGATCAGCGCATGATCAGTCACATGATCAGCGCCATTAAGTCACGTGATCACTACATGATAGTCATGTGATCAGTCCATGCTCAGTCACGGTATCAGTGCATGATCAGCCACGTGATCAGTGCATGATCTGTCACATGATTAGTGTATGATCATCCACGTGATCAGTGCATGGGCAGTCATGTGATCAGTGCATGATATAGACGTGATCAGTGCATGATCAGTCTCGTGATCAGTGCATGATAGCCACGTGATCAGTGCATGATCAGTCACCTGATGGGTGTATGATCATTCACGTGACCTGTACATGGTAGCTACATGATCATTGCATGATCAGCCACGTGAGTAGTGCATGATAGCCACGTGATCACTGCATGATCAGTCACGTGATCAGTGCATGATCAGTCATGTGACCAGTACATGGTAGCTGCGTGATCATGCATGATCAGCCACGTGAGC
Organism: Bos javanicus; assembly: GCF_032452875.1. NCBI lineage: Eukaryota > Metazoa > Chordata > Mammalia > Artiodactyla > Bovidae > Bos > Bos javanicus. The sequence goes on along the minus strand of NW_026894779.1, from coordinate 44,527 downwards.
AGTGCATGATAGCCACGTGATCAGTGCATGATCAGTCACGTGATCAGTGCATGATCAGCCACGTGATCAGTGCATGATCAGCCACGTGATCAGTGCATGATCAATCACGTGATCAGTGCATGATCAGTCACGTGACCAGTACATGGTTGCTACGTGATCAGTGCATGATCAGCCACGTGATCAGTGCATGATAGCCACGTGATCAGTGCATGATCAGTCACGTGATCAGTGCATGATCAGTCACGTGATCAGTGCATGATCATTTACGTGATCAGTGCATGATCAGTCACGTGACCAGTATATGGTAGCTACGTGATCATCCATGACGAGCCACGTGATCAGTGCATGATAGCCACGTGATCAGTGCATGAGTTACGTGATCAGTGCATGATCAGCCACGTGATCAGTGCATGAGTGCCACGTGATCAGTGCATGATATGTCACGTGACAGTGTGTGATCAGCCACGTGATCAGTGCATGATCAGCCACGTGATCAGTGCATGATAGCCACGTGATCAGTGCATGATCAGTTACGTGATCAGTGCATGATCAGCCACGTGATCAGTGCATGATCAGACACGTGATCAGTGCATGATCAGCCACGTGATCAGTGCATGATCAGCCACGTGATCAGTGCATGATCAGTCACGTGATCAGTGCATGATCAGCCACGTGATCAGTGCATGATCAGCCACGTGATCAGTGCATGATCAGTCACGTGATCAGTGCATGATAGCCACGTGATCAGTGCATGATCAATTACGTGATCAGTGCATGATCAGTCACGTGATCAGTGCATGGTAGCTACGTGATCATTGCATGATCAGCCACGTGATCAGTGCATGATAGCCACGTGATCAGTGCATGATAGCCACGTGATCAGTGCATGATCAGTCACGTGATCGTGTGTGATCAGCCACGTGATCAGTGCATGATAGCCACGTGATCAGTGCATGATCAGCCACGTGATCAGTGCATGATCAGCCACGTGATCAGTGCATGATCAGTCACGTGATCAGTGTATGATCAGCCACGTGATCAGTGCATGAGCCACGTGATCAGTGCATGATCAGCCACGTGATCAGTGCATGATCAGTCACGTGATCAGTGCATGATAGCTACGTGATCAGTGCATGATCAGCCACGTGATCAGTGCATGATAGCCACGTGATCAGTGCATGATCAGTCACGTGATCAGTGCATGATCAGCCACGTGATCAGTGCATGATCAGTCACGTGATCAGTGCATGATCAGTCACGTGACCAGTACATGGTAGCTACGTGATCATTGCATGATCAGCCACGTGATCAGTGCATGATAGCCACGTGATCAGTGCATGATCAGTCACGTGATCAGTGCATGATCAGTCACGTGATCAGTGCATGATAGCCACGTGATCATGCATGATCAGCCACGTGATCAGTGCATGATAGCCACGTGATCAGTGCATGATCAGTCACGTGATCAGTGCATGATCAGTCACGTGATCAGTGCATGATCAGCCACGTGATCAGTGCATGATCAGTCACGTGATCAGTGCATGATCAGCCACGTGATCAGTGCATGATAGCCACGTGATCAGTGCATGATCAGCCACGTGATCAGTGCATGATCAGTCACGTGATCAGTGCATGATCAGCCACGTGATCAGTGCATGATCAGTCACGTGATCAGTGCATGATCATAGACGTGATCAGTGCATGATCAGTCACGTGATCAGTGCATGATAGCCACGTGATCATTCCATGATGACGACACGTGAGCAGTGCATGATAGCCACGTGATGCATGATGAGTTACGTGAGCAGAGTATGATCAGCCACGTGATCAGTGCATGAGTGCCACGTGATCAGTGCATGATATGTCACGTGACAGGTGTGTGATCAGCCACGTGAACAGTGCATGTTCAGCCACGTGATCAGTGCATGATAGCCACGTGATCAGTGCATGATCAGTTACGTGAGCAGTGTATGATCAGCCACGTGATCAGTGCATGGTCAGACACGTGAACAGTGTATGATCAGCCACGTGATCAGTGCATGATATCCAAGTGATCAGTGCATGATCATCACGTGATCAGTGTATGATCAGCCACGTGAACAGTGCATGCTCAGTCACGTGATCTGGGCCTGCTGAGCTGCGTGATTACTGTCTGCTCATCTGCTTGACAATTGCCAGCTGAGCTGCACGATTCCTGCCTGTCATCTGCTTGACAATTGTCAGCTGTGCTGCGTAATTCCTGCCTGCTCAGCTGCTTGATTATTGCCAGCTGAGCAGCATGATTCCTCACACCTGAGTTCCATGATTATTGCCTGCTGACTGTTTGATTCGTGCCTACTCAGCTCTTTGTTTATTGCCTCCAGAGGCACATGATCAGTGTATGATAGCAAACATGATCAGCGCATGATCAGTCACATGATCAGCGCCATTAAGTCACGTGATCACTACATGATAGTCATGTGATCAGTCCATGCTCAGTCACGGTATCAGTGCATGATCTGTCACATGATTAGTGTATGATCATCCACGTGATCAGTGCATGGGCAGTCATGTGATCAGTGCATGATATAGACGTGATCAGTGCATGATCAGTCACGTGATCAGTGCATGATAGCCACGTGATCAGTGCATGATCAGTCACCTGATGGGTGTATGATCCTTCACGTGACCTGTACATGGTAGCTACATGATCATTGCATGATCAGCCACGTGAGTAGTGCATGATAGCCACGTGATCAGTGCATGATCAGTCACGTGATCAGTGCATGATCAGTCATGTGACCAGTACATGGTAGCCGTGATCATGCATGATCAGCCACGTGAGCAGTGCATGATAGCCACGTGATCAGTGCATGATCAGACACGTGATCAGTGCATGATCAGTCACGTGATCAGTGCATGATCAGCCACGTGATCAGTGCATGATCAGGCACGTGATCAGTGTATGATCAGCCACGTGATCAGTGCATGATAGCCACGTGATCAGTGCATGATCAGTCACGTGATCAGTGCATGATCAGTCACGTGATCAGTGCATGATCAGCCACGTGATCAGTGCATGATCAGCCACGTGATCAGTGCATGATAGCCACGTGATCAGTGCATGATCAGTCATGATACGTGTGTGATCAGCCACGTGATCAGTGCATGATATCCACGTGATCAGTGCATGACAGCCACGTGATCAGTGCATGAGAGCCACGTGATCAGTGCATGATCAGTCACGTGATACATGTGTGATCAGCCACGTGATCAGTGCATGATGAGCCACGTGATCAGTGCAGGATCAATTACGTGATCAGTGCATGATCAGTCACGTGACCAGTACATGGTTGCTACGTGATCGTTGCATGATCAGCCACGTGAGCAGAGCATGATAGCCACGTGATCAGTGCATGATCAGTCACGTGATCAGTACATGATCAGTCACGTGAACAGTGCATGATCATTTACGTGATCTGTGCATGATCAGTCACGTGACCAGTATATGGTTGCTACGTGATCATTCCATGACGAGCCACGTGAGCAGTGCATGATAGCCACGTGATGTGTGCATGAGTTACGTGAGCAGAGTATGATCAGCCACGTGATCAGTGCATGAGTGCCACGTGATCAGTGCATGATATGTCACGTGACAGGTGTGTGATCAGCCACGTGAACAGTGCATGTTCAGCCACGTGATCAGTGCATGATAGCCACGTGATCAGTGCATGATCAGTTACGTGAGCAGTGTATGATCAGCCACGTGATCAGTGCATGGTCAGACACGTGAACAGTGTATGATCAGCCACGTGATCAGTGCATGATATCCAAGTGATCAGTGCATGATCATCACGTGATCAGTGTATGATCAGCCACGTGAACAGTGCATGCTCAGTCACGTGATCTGGGCCTGCTGAGCTGCGTGATTACTGTCTGCTCATCTGCTTGACAATTGCCAGCTGAGCTGCACGATTCCTGCCTGCTCAGCTGCTTGATTATTGCCAGCTGAGCAGCATGATTCCTCACACCTGAGTTCCATGATTATTGCCTGCTGACTGTTTGATTCGTGCCTACTCAGCTCTTTGTTTATTGCCTCCAGAGGCACATGATCAGTGTATGATAGCAAACATGATCAGCGCATGATCAGTCACATGATCAGCGCCATTAAGTCACGTGATCACTACATGATAGTCATGTGATCAGTCCATGCTCAGTCACGTATCAGTGCATGATCAGCCACGTGATCAGTGCATGATCTGTCACATGATTAGTGTATGATCATCCACGTGATCAGTGCATGGGCAGTCATGTGATCAGTGCATGATATAGACGTGATCAGTGCATGATCAGTCTCGTGATCAGTGCATGATAGCCACGTGATCAGTGCATGATCAGTCACCTGATGGGTGTATGATCATTCACGTGACCTGTACATGGTAGCTACATGATCATTGCATGATCAGCCACGTGAGTAGTGCATGATAGCCACGTGATCAGTGCATGATCAGTCACGTGATCAGTGCATGATCAGTCATGTGACCAGTACATGGTAGCTGCGTGATCATGCATGATCAGCCACGTGATCAGTGCATGATAGCCACGTGATCAGTGCATGATCAGTCACGTGATCAGTGCATGATCAGTCACGTGATCAGTGCATGATCAGCCACGTGATCAGTGCATGATCAGCCACGTGATCAGTGCATGATCAATTACGTGATCAGTGCATGATCAGCCACGTGATCAGTGCATGATAGCGTGCGTGATCAGTGCATGATCAGCCACGTGATCAGTGCATGATAGCCACGTGATCAGTGCATGATAGCCACGTGATCAGTGCATGATCAGTCATGTGATACAGTGTGATCAGCCACGTGATCAGTGCATGATATCCACGTGATCAGTGCATGACAGCCACGTGATCAGTGCATGAGAGCCATGATCAGTGCATGATCAGTCACGTGATCATGTGTGATCAGCCACGTGATCAGTGCATGATCAGCCACGTGATCAGTGCATGATCAATTACGTGATCAGTGCATGATCAGTCACGTGACCAGTACATGGTAGCTACGTGATCGTTGCATGATCAGCCACGTGAGCAGTGCATGATAGCCACGTGATCAGTGCATGATCAGTCACGTGATCAGTACATGATCAGTCACGTGAACAGTGCATGATCATTTACGTGATCTTTGCATGATCAGTCACGTGACCAGTATATGGTTGCTACGTGATCATTCCATGACAGCCACGTGAGCAGTGCATGATAGCCACGTGATGTGTGCATGAGTTACGTGAGCAGTGCATGATCAGCCACGTGATCAGTGCATGAGTGCCACGTGATCAGTGCATGATAGTCACGTGACAGTGTGTGATCAGCCAGAACAGTGCATGATCAGCCACGTGATCAGTGCATGATAGCCACGTGATCAGTGCATGATCAGTCACGTGATCAGTGCATGATCAGCCACGTGATCAGTGCATGATCAGACACGTGATCAGTGTATGATCAGCCACGTGAACAGTGCATGCTCAGTCACGTGATCTGGGCCTGCTGAGCTGCGTGATTACTGTCTGCTCATCTGCTTGACAATTGCCAGCTGAGCTGCACGATTCCTGCCTGTCATCTGCTTGACAATTGCCAGCTGTGCTGCGTAATTCCTGCCTGCTCAGCTGCTTGATTATTGCCAGCTGAGCAGCATGATTCCTCACACCTGAGTTCCATGATTATTGCCTGCTGACTGTTTGATTCGTGCCTACTCAGCTCTTTGTTTATTGCCTCCAGAGGCACATGATCAGTGTATGATAGCAAACATGATCAGCGCATGATCAGTCACATGATCAGCGCCATTAAGTCACGTGATCACTACATGATAGTCATGTGATCAGTCCATGCTCAGTCACGGTATCAGTGCATGATCAGCCACGTGATCAGTGCATGATCTGTCACAAGATTAGTGTATGATCATCCACGTGATCAGTGCATGGGCAGTCATGTGATCAGTGCATGATATAGACGTGATCAGTGCATGATCAGTCTCGTGATCAGTGCATGATAGCCACGTGATCAGTGCATGATCAGTCACCTGATGGGTGTATGATCATTCACGTGACCTGTACATGGTAGCTACATGATCATTGCATGATCAGCCACGTGAGTAGTGCATGATAGCCACGTGATCACTGCATGATCAGTCACGTGATCAGTGCATGATCAGTCATGTGACCAGTACATGGTAGCTGCGTGATCATGGCATGATCAGCCACGTGAGCAGTGCATGATAGCCACGTGATCAGTGCATGATCAGACACGTGATCAGTGCATGATCAGTCACGTGATCAGTGCATGATCAGCCACGTGATCAGTGCATGATCAGCCACGTGATCAGTGTATGTCAGCCACGTGATCAGTGCATGATAGCCACGTGATCAGTGCATGATCAGTCACGTGATCAGTGCATGATCAGTTACGTGATCAGTGCATGATCAGCCACGTGATCAGTGCATGATCAGCCACATGATCAGTGCATGATCAATTACGTGATCAGTGCATGATCAGTCACGTGATCAGTACATGATAGCTACGTGATCATTGCATGATCAGCCACGTGATCAGTGCATGATAGCCACGTGATCAGTGCATGATAGCCACGTGATCAGTGCATGATCAGTCATGTGATACGTGTGTGATCAGCCACGTGATCAGTGCATGATATCCACGTGATCAGTGCATGACAGCCACGTGATCAGTGCATGAGAGCCACGGATCAGTGCATGATCAGTCACGTGATACATGTGTGATCAGCCACGTGATCAGTGCATGATGAGCCACGTGATCAGTGCATGATCAATTACGTGATCAGTGCATGATCAGTCACGTGACCAGTACATGGTTGCTACGTGATCGTGCATGATCAGCCACGTGAGCAGTGCATGATAGCCACGTGATCAGTGCATGATCAGTCACGTGATCAGTGCATGATCAGTCACGTGATCAGTGCATGATCATTTACGTGATCATGCATGATCAGTCACGTGACTCAGTATATGGTTAGCTACGTGATCATTCCATGACAGCCACGTGAGCAGTGCATGATAGCCACGTGATGTGTGCATGAGTTACGTGATCAGTGTATGATCAGCCACGTGATCAGTGCATGAGAGCCACGTGATCAGTGCATGATATGTCACGTGACAGTGTGTGATCAGCCACGTGATCAGTGCATGATCAGCCACGTGATCAGTGCATGATAGCCACGTGATCAGTGCATGATCAGTCACGTGATCAGTGCATGATCAGCCACGTGATCAGTGCATGATCAGTCACGTGATCAGTGCATGATAGCTACGTGATCAGTGCATGATCAGTCACGTGATCAGTGCATGATAGCCACGTGATCAGTGCATGATCAGCCACGTGATCAGTGCATGATCAGTCACGTGATCAGTGCATGATCAGCCACGTGATCAGTGCATGATCAGTCACGTGATCAGTGCATGATCAGCCACGTGATCAGTGCATGATCAGCCACGTGATCAGTGCATGATAGCCACGTGATCAGTGCATGATCAGTCATGTGATACGTGCATGATCAGCCACGTGATCAGTGCATGATATCCACGTGATCAGTGCATGACAGCCACGTGATCAGTGCATGAGAGCCACGTGATCAGTGCATGATCAGTCACGTGATCATGTGTGATCAGCCACGTGATCAGTGCATGATGAGCCACGTGATCAGTGCATGATCAATTACGTGATCAGTGCATGATCAGTCACGTGACCAGTACATGGTTGCTACGTGATCTTGCATGATCAGCCACGTGAGCAGTGCATGATAGCCACGTGATCAGTGCATGATCAGTCACGTGATCAGTGCATGATCAGTCACGTGATCAGTGCATGATCATTTACGTGATCAGTGCATGATCAGTCACGTGACCAGTATATGGTAGCTACGTGATCATTGCATGATCAGCCACGTGAGCAGTGCATGATAGCCACGTGATGTGTGCATGAGTTACGTGATCAGAGTATGATCAGCCACGTGATCAGTGCATGAGTGCCACGTGATCAGTGCATGATAGTCACGTGACAGTGTGTGATCAGCCACGTGATCAGTGCATGATCAGCCACGTGATCAGTGCATGATAGCCACGTGATCAGTGCATGATCAGTCACGTGATCAGTGTATGATCAGCCACGTGATCAGTGCATGATCAGTCACGTGATCAGTGCATGATCAGCCACGTGATCAGTGCATGATCAGTCACGTGATCAGGGCTGCTGAGCTGCGTGATTACTGTCTGCTCATCTGCTTGACAATTGCCAGCTGAGCTGCACGATTCCTGCCTGCTCAGCTGCTTGATTATTGCCAGCTGAGCAGCATGATTCCTCACACCTGTGTTCCATGATTATTGCCTGCTGACTGTTTGATTCGTGCCTACTCAGCTCTTTGTTTATTGCCTCCAGAGGCACATGATCAGTGTATGATAGCAAACATGATCAGCGCATGATCAGTCACATGATCAGCGCCATTAAGTCACGTGATCACTACATGATAGTCATGTGATCAGTCCATGCTCAGTCACGGTATCAGTGCATGATCAGCCACGTGATCAGTGCATGATCTGTCACGTGATTAGTGTATGATCATCCACGTGATCAGTGCATGGGCAGTCATGTGATCAGTGCATGATATAGACGTGATCAGTGCATGATCAGTCACGTGATCAGTGCATGATAGCCACGTGATCAGTGCATGATCAGTCACCTGATGGGTGTATGATCATTCACGTGACCTGTACATGGTAGCTACATGATCATTGCATGATCAGCCACGTGAGTAGTTCATGATAGCCACGTGATCAGTGCATGATCAGTCACGTGATCAGTGCATGATCAGTGTGATCAGTACATGGTAGCTGCGTGATCATGCATGATCAGCCACGTGATCAGTGCATGATAGCCACGTGATCAGTGCATGATCAGTCACGTGATCAGTGCATGATCAGTCACGTGATCAGTGCATGATCAGCCACGTGATCAGTGCATGATCAGGCACGTGATCAGTGTATGTCAGCCACGTGATCAGTGCATGATAGCCACGTGATCAGTGCATGATCAGTCACGTGATCAGTGCATGATCAGTCACGTGATCAGTGCATGATCAGCCACGTGATCAGTGCATGATCAGCCACGTGATCAGTGCATGATCAGTCACGTGATCAGTGCATGATCAGTCACGTGATCAGTACATGTATAGCACGTGATCAGTGCATGATCAGCCACGTGATCAGTGCATGATCAGTCATGTGATACGTGTGTGATCAGCCACGTGATCAGTGCATGATATCCACGTGATCAGTGCATGACAGCCACGTGATCAGTGCATGATAGCCACGTGATCAGTGCATGATCAGTCACGTGATACATGTGTGATCAGCCACGTGATCAGTGCATGATGAGCCACGTGATCAGTGCAGGATCAATTACGTGATCAGTGCATGATCAGTCACGTGACCAGTACATGGTTGCTACGTGATCGTTGCATGATCAGCCACGCGAGCAGAGCATGATAGCCACGTGATCAGTGCATGATCAGTCACGTGATCAGTACATGATCAGTCACGTGAACAGTGCATGATCATTTACGTGATCTGTGCATGATCAGTCACGTGACCAGTATATGGTTGCTATGTGATCATTCCATGACGAGCCACGTGAGCAGTGCATGATAGCCACGTGATGTGTGCATGAGTCACGTGAGCAGAGTATGATCAGCCACGTGATCAGTGCATGAGTGCCACGTGATCAGTGCATGATATGTCACGTGACAGGTGTGTGATCAGCCACGTGAACAGTGCATGTTCAGCCACGTGATCAGTGCATGATAGCCACGTGATCAGTGCATGATCAGTTACGTGAGCAGTGTATGATCAGCCACGTGATCAGTGCATGGTCAGACACGTGAACAGTGTATGATCAGCCACGTGATCAGTGCATGATATCCAAGTGATCAGTGCATGATCATCACGTGATCAGTGTATGATCAGCCACGTGAACAGTGCATGCTCAGTCACGCGATCTGGGCCTGCTGAGCTGCGTGATTACTGTCTGCTCATCTGCTTGACAATTGCCAGCTGAGCTGCACGATTCCTGCCTGTCATCTGCTTGACAATTGCCAGCTGTGCTGCGTAATTCCTGCCTGCTCAGCTGCTTGATTATTGCCAGCTGAGCAGCATGATTCCTCACACCTGAGTTCCATGATTATTGCCTGCTGACTGTTTGATTCGTGCCTACTCAGCTCTTTGTTTATTGCCTCCAGAGGCACATGATCAGTGTATGATAGCAAACATGATCAGTGCATGATCAGTCACATGATCAGCGCCATTAAGTCACGTGATCACTACATGATAGTCATGTGATCAGTCCATGCTCAGTCACGGTATCAGTGCATGATCAGCCACGTGATCAGTGCATGATCTGTCACAAGATTAGTGTATGATCATCCACGTGATCAGTGCATGGGCAGTCATGTGATCAGTGCATGATATAGACGTGATCAGTGCATGATCAGTCTCGTGATCAGTGCATGATAGCCACGTGATCAGTGCATGATCAGTCACCTGATGGGTGTATGATCATTCACGTGACCTGTACATGGTAGCTACATGATCATTGCATGATCAGCCACGTGAGTAGTGCATGATAGCCACGTGATCAGTGCATGATCAGTCACGTGATCAGTGCATGATCAGTCATGTGACCAGTACATGGTAGCTGCGTGATCATGGCATGATCAGCCACGTGAGCAGTGCATGATAGCCACGTGATCAGTGCATGATCAGTCACATGATCAGTGCATGATCAGTCACGTGATCAGTGCATGATCAGTCACGTGATCAGTGCATGATAGCACGTGATCAGTGCATGATCAGCCACGTGATCAGTGCATGATAGCCACGTGATCAGTGCATGATCAGCCACGTGATCAGTGCATGATCAGTCACGTGATCAGTGTGATCAGCCACGTGATCAGTGCATGATAGCCACGTGATCAGTGCATGATCAGCCACGTGATCAGTGCATGAGAGCCACGTGATCAGTGCATGATCAGTCACGTGACACATGTGTGATCAGCCACGTGATCAGTGCATGATAGCCACGTGATCAGTGCATGATCAGTTACGTGATCAGTGCATGATCAGTCACGTGATCAGTGCATGGTAGCGACGTGATCAGTGCATGATCAGCCACGTGATCAGTGCATGATAGCCACGTGATCAGTGCATGATCAGTCACGTGATCAGTGTATGATCAGCCACGTGAACAGTGCATGCTCAGTCACGTGATCTGGGCCTGCTGAGCTGCGTGATTACTGTCTGCTCATCTGCTTGACAATTGCCAGCTGAGCTGCACGATTCCTGCCTGTCATCTGCTTGACAATTGCCAGCTGTGCTGCGTAATTCCTGCCTGCTCAGCTGCTTGATTATTGCCAGCTGAGCAGCATGATTCCTCACACCTGAGTTCCATGATTATTGCCTGCTGACTGTTTGATTCGTGCCTACTCAGCTCTTTGTTTATTGCCTCCAGAGGCACATGATCAGTGTATGATAGCAAACATGATCAGCGCATGATCAGTCACATGATCAGCGCCATTAAGTCACGTGATCACTACATGATAGTCATGTGATCAGTCCATGCTCAGTCACGGTATCAGTGCATGATCAGCCACGTGATCAGTGCATGATCTGTCACATGATTAGTGTATGATCATCCACGTGATCAGTGCATGGGCAGTCATGTGATCAGTGCATGATATAGACGTGATCAGTGCATGATCAGTCTCGTGATCAGTGCATGATAGCCACGTGATCAGTGCATGATCAGTCACCTGATGGGTGTATGATCATTCACGTGACCTGTACATGGTAGCTACATGATCATTGCATGATCAGCCACGTGAGTAGTGCATGATAGCCACGTGATCACTGCATGATCAGTCACGTGATCAGTGCATGATCAGTCATGTGACCAGTACATGGTAGCTGCGTGATCATGGCATGATCAGCCACGTGAGCAGTGCATGATAGCCACGTGATCAGTGCATGATCAGTCACGTGATCAGTGCATGATCAGTCACGTGATCAGTGCATGATCAGCCACGTGATCAGTGCATGATCAGCCACGTGATCAGTGCATGATCAGCCACGTGATCAGTGCATGATCAGGCACGTGATCAGTGCATGTCCAGCCACGTGATCAGTGCATGATAGCCACGTGATCAGTGCATGATCAGCCACGTGATCAGTGCATGATCAGCCACATGATCAGTGCATGATCAATTACGTGATCAGTGCATGATCAGTCACGTGACCAGTACATGTAGCACGTGATCATTGCCTGATCAGCCACGTGATCAGTGCATGATAGCCACGTGATCAGTGCATGATAGCCACGTGATCAGTGCATGATCAGTCACGTGATACGTGTGTGATCAGCCACGTGATCAGTGCATGATATCCACGTGATCAGTGCATGACAGCCACGTGATCAGTGCATGAGAGCCACGTGATCAGTGCATGATCAGTCACGTGATCATGTGTGATCAGCCACGTGATCAGTGCATGATGAGCCACGTGATCAGTGCATGATCAATTACGTGATCAGTGCATGATCAGTCACGTGACCAGTACATGGTTGCTACGTGATCGTGCATGATCAGCCACGTGAGCAGAGCATGATAGCCACGCGGTCAGTGCATGATCAGTCACGTGATCAGTACATGATCAGTCACGCGAACAGTGCATGATCATTTACGTGATCAGTGCATGATCAGTCACGTGACCAGTATATGGTTGCTACGTGATCATTCCATGACAGCCACGTGAGCAGTGCATGATAGCCACGTGATGTGTGCATGAGTTATGTGAGCAGAGTATGATCAGCCACGTGATCAGTGCATGAGTGCCACGTGATCAGTGCATGATATGTCACGTGACAGGTGTGTGATCAGCCACGCGAACAGTGCATGTTCAGCCACGTGATCAGTGCATGATAGCCACGTGATCAGTGCATGATCAGTTACGTGAGCAGTGTATGATCAGCCACGTGATCAGTGCATGGTCAGACACGTGAACAGTGCATGATCAGCCACGTGATCAGTGCATGATATCCAAGTGATCAGTGCATGATCATCACGTGATCAGTGTATGATCAGCCACGTGAACAGTGCATGCTCAGTCACGTGATCAGGGCCTGCTGAGCTGCGTGATTACTGTCTGCTCATCTGCTTGACAATTGCCAGCTGAGCTGCACGATTCCTGCCTGATCAGCTGCTTGATTATTGCCAGCTGAGCAGCATGATTCCTCACACCTGAGTTCCATGATTATTGCCTGCTGACTGTTTGATTCGTGCCACTCAGCTCTTTGTTTATTGCCTCCAGAGGCACATGATCAGTGTATGATAGCAAACATGATCAGCGCATGATCAGTCACATGATCAGTGCCATTAAGTCACGTGATCACTACATGATAGTCATGTGATCAGTCCATGCTCAGTCACGTATCAGTGCATGATCAGCCACGTGATCAGTGCATGATCTGTCACGTGATTAGTGTATGATCATCCACGTGATCAGTGCATGGGCAGTCATGATCAGTGCATGATATAGACGTGATCAGTGCATGATCAGTCACGTGATCAGTGCATGATCAGCACGTGATCAGTGCATGATCAGCCACGTGATCAGTGCATGAGCAGCCACGGGATCAGTGCATGATCAGTCACGTGATCATGTGTGATCAGCCACGTGATCAGTGCATGATGAGCCACGTGATCAGTGCATGATCAATTACGTGATCAGTGCATGATCAGTCACGTGACCAGTACATGGTTGCTACGTGATCAGTGCATGATCAGCCACGTGAGCAGTGCATGATAGCCACGTGATCAGTGCATGATCAGTCACGTGATCAGTGCATGATCAGTCACGTGATCAGTGCATGATCATTTACGTGATCAGTGCATGATCAGTCACGTGACCAGTATATGGTTGCTACGTGATCATTCCATGACAGCCACGTGAGCAGTGCATGATAGCCACGTGATGTGTGCATGAGTTACGTGAGCAGTATGATCAGCCACGTGATCAGTGCATGAGTGCCACGTGATCAGTGCATGATATGTCACGTGACAGGTGTGTGATCAGCCACGTGAACAGTGCATGTTCAGCCACGTGATCAGTGCATGATAGCCACGTGATCAGTGCATGATCAGTTACGTGAGCAGTGTATGATCAGCCACGTGATCAGTGCATGGTCAGACACGTGAACAGTGTATGATCAGCCACGTGATCAGTGCATGATATCCAAGCGATCAGTGCATGATCATCACGTGATCAGTGTATGATCAGCCACGTGAACAGTGCATGCTCAGTCACGTGATCTGGGCCTGCTGAGCTGCGTGATTACTGTCTGCTCATCTGCTTGACAATTGCCAGCTGAGCTGCACGATTCCTGCCTGTCATCTGCTTGACAATTGCCAGCTGTGCTGCGTAATTCCTGCCTGCTCAGCTGCTTGATTATTGCCAGCTGAGCAGCATGATTCCTCACACCTGAGTTCCATGATTATTGCCTGCTGACTGTTTGATTCGTGCCTACTCAGCTCTTTGTTTATTGCCTCCAGAGGCACATGATCAGTGTATGATAGCAAACATGATCAGCGCATGATCAGTCACATGATCAGCGCCATTAAGTCACGTGATCACTACATGATAGTCATGTGATCAGTCCATGCTCAGTCACGGTATCAGTGCATGATCAGCCACGTGATCAGTGCATGATCTGTCACATGATTAGTGTATGATCATCCACGTGATCAGTGCATGGGCAGTCATGTGATCAGTGCATGATATAGACGTGATCAGTGCATGATCAGTCCGTGATCAGTGCATGATAGCCACGTGATCAGTGCATGATCAGTCACCTGATGGGTGTATGATCATTCACGTGACCTGTACATGGTAGCTACATGATCATTGCATGATCAGCCACGTGAGTAGTGCATGATAGCCACGTGATCAGTGCATGATCAGTCACGTGATCAGTGCATGATCAGTCATGTGACCAGTACATGGTAGCTGCGTGATCATGCATGATCAGCCACGTGATCAGTGCATGATAGCCACGTGATCAGTGCATGATCAGCACGTGATCAGTGCATGATCAGTCACGTGATCAGTGCATGATCAGCCACGTGATCAGTGCATGATCAGCCACGTGATCAGTGCATGTCAGCCACGTGATCAGTGCATGATAGCCACGCGATCAGTGCATGATCAGCCACGTGATCAGTGCATGATCAGTTACGTGATCAGTGCATGATCAGCCACGTGATCAGTGCATGATCAGCCACGTGATCAGTGCATGATCAGTTACGTGATCAGTGCATGATCAGTCACGTGACCAGTACATGGTTGCTACGTGATCGTTGCATGATCAGCCACGGGAGCAGTGCATGATAGCCACGTGATCAGTGCATGATCAGTCACGCGATCAGTACATGATCAGTCACGTGAACAGTGCATGATCATTTACGTGATCTTGCATGATCAGTCACGTGACCAGTATATGGTAGCTACGTGATCATTCCATGACGAGCCACGTGAGCAGTGCATGATAGCCACGTGATGTGTGCATGAGTTACGTGAGCAGAGTATGATCAGCCACGTGATCAGTGCATGCCACGTGATCAGTGCATGATATGTCACGTGACAGGTGTGTGATCAGCCACGTGAACAGTGCATGTTCAGCCACGTGATCAGTGCATGATAGCCACGTGATCAGTGCATGATCAGTTACGTGAGCAGTGCATGATCAGCCACGTGATCAGTGCATGGTCAGACACGCGAACAGTGTATGATCAGCCACGTGATCAGTGCATGATATCCAAGTGATCAGTGCATGATCATCACGTGATCAGTGTATGATCAGCCACGTGAACAGTGCATGCTCAGTCACGTGATCTGGGCCTGCTGAGCTGCGTGATTACTGTCTGCTCATCTGCTTGACAATTGCCAGCTGAGCTGCACGATTCCTGCCCGTCATCTGCTTGACAATTGCCAGCTGTGCTGCGTAATTCCTGCCTGCTCAGCTGCTTGATTATTGCCAGCTGAGCAGCATGATTCCTCACACCTGAGTTCCATGATTATTGCCTGCTGACTGTTTGATTCGTGCCTACTCAGCTCTTTGTTTATTGCCTCCAGAGGCACATGATCAGTGTATGATAGCAAACATGATCAGCGCATGATCAGTCACATGATCAGCGCCATTAAGTCACGTGATCACTACATGATAGTCATGTGATCAGTCCATGCTCAGTCACGGTATCAGTGCATGATCAGCCACGTGATCAGTGCATGATCTGTCACAAGATTAGTGTATGATCATCCACGTGATCAGTGCATGGGCAGTCATGTGATCAGTGCATGATATAGACGTGAACAGTGCATGATCAGTCTCGTGATCAGTGCATGATAGCCACGTGATCAGTGCATGATCAGTCACCTGATGGGTGTATGATCATTCACGTGACCTGTACATGGTAGCTACATGATCATTGCATGATCAGCCACGTGAGTAGTGCATGATAGCCACGTGATCACTGCATGATCAGTCACGTGATCAGTGCATGATCAGTCATGTGACCAGTACATGGTAGCTGCGTGATCATGGCATGATCAGCCACGTGAGCAGTGCATGATAGCCACGTGATCAGTGCATGATCAGACACGTGATCAGTGCATGATCAGTCACGTGATCAGTGCATGATCAGCCACGTGATCAGTGCATGATCAGGCACGTGATCAGTGTATGTCCAGCCACGTGATCAGTGCATGATAGCCACGTGATCAGTGCATGATCAGTCACGTGATCAGTGCATGATCAGTTATGTGATCAGTGTATGATCAGCCACGTGATCAGTGCATGATCAGCCACATGATCAGTGCATGATCAATTACGTGATCAGTGCATGATCAGTCACGTGACCAGTACATGGTAGCTACGTGATCATTGCCTGATCAGCCACGCGATCAGTGCATGATAGCCACGTGATCAGTGCATGATAGCCACGTGATCAGTGCATGATCAGTCATGTGATACGTGTGTGATCAGCCACGTGATCAGTGCATGATATCCACGTGATCAGTGCATGACAGCCACGTGATCAGTGCATGAGAGCCACGTGATCAGTGCATGATCAGTCACGTGATACATGTGTGATCAGCCACGTGATCAGTGCATGATGAGCCACGTGATCAGTGCATGATCAATTACGTGATCAGTGCATGATCAGTCACGTGACCAGTACATGGTTGCCGTGATCGATTGCATGATCAGCCACGTGAGCAGAGCATGATAGCCACGTGATCAGTGCATGATCAGTCACGTGATCAGTACATGATCAGTCACGTGAACAGTGCATGATCATTTACGTGATCTTTGCATGATCAGTCACGTGACCAGTATATGGTTGCTACGTGATCATTCCATGACGAGCCACGTGAGCAGTGCATGATAGCCACGTGATGTGTGCATGAGTTACGTGAGCAGAGTATGATCAGCCACGTGATCAGTGCATGAGTGCCACGTGATCAGTGCATGATATGTCACGTGACAGGTGTGTGATCAGCCACGTGAACAGTGCATGTTCAGCCACGTGATCAGTGCATGATAGCCACGTGATCAGTGCATGATCAGTTACGTGAGCAGTGTATGATCAGCCACGTGATCAGTGCATGGTCAGACACGTGAACAGTGTATGATCAGCCACGTGATCAGTGCATGATATCCAAGTGATCAGTGCATGATCATCACGTGATCAGTGTATGATCAGCCACGTGAACAGTGCATGCTCAGTCACGTGATCTGGGCCTGCTGAGCTGCGTGATTACTGTCTGCTCATCTGCTTGACAATTGCCAGCTGAGCTGCACGATTCCTGCCTGTCATCTGCTTGACAATTGCCAGCTGTGCTGCGTAATTCCTGCCTGCTCAGCTGCTTGATTATTGCCAGCTGAGCAGCATGATTCCTCACACCTGAGTTCCATGATTATTGCCTGCTGACTGTTTGATTCGTGCCTACTCAGCTCTTTGTTTATTGCCTCCAGAGGCACATGATCAGTGTATGATAGCAAACATGATCAGCGCATGATCAGTCACATGATCAGCGCCATTAAGTCACGTGATCACTACATGATAGTCATGTGAGCAGTCCATGCTCAGTCACGGTATCAGTGCATGATCAGCCACGTGATCAGTGCATGATCTGTCACAAGATTAGTGTATGATCATCCACGTGATCAGTGCATGGGCAGTCATGTGATCAGTGCATGATATAGACGTGAACAGTGCATGATCAGTCACGTGATCAGTGCATGATAGCCACGTGATCAGTGCATGATCAGTCACCTGATGGGTGTATGATCATTCACGTGACCTGTACATGGTAGCTACATGATCATTGCATGATCAGCCACGTGAGTAGTTCATGATAGCCACGTGATCAGTGCATGATCAGTCACGTGATCAGTGCATGATCAGTCATGTGACCAGTACATGGTAGCTGCGTGATCATGGCATGATCAGCCACGTGAGCAGTGCATGATAGCCACGTGATCAGTGCATGATCAGACACGTGATCAGTGCATGATCAGTCACGTGATCAGTGCATGATCAGCCACGTGATCAGTGCATGACCAGGCACGTGATCAGTGTATGTCAGCCAAGTGATCAGTGCATGATAGCCACGTGATCAGTGCATGATCAGTCACGTGATCAGTGCATGATCAGTTATGTGATCAGTGCATGATCAGCCACGTGATCAGTGCATGATCAGCCACGTGATCAGTGCATGATCAATTACGTGATCAGTGCATGATCAGTCACGTGACCAGTACATGGTAGCTACGTGATCATTGCATGATCAGCCACGTGATCAGTGCATGATAGCCACGTGATCAGTGCATGATAGCCACGTGATCAGTGCATGATCAGTCATGTGATACGTGTGTGATCAGCCACGTGATCAGTGCATGATATCCACGTGATCAGTGCATGACAGCCACGTGATCAGTGCATGAGAGCCACGTGATCAGTGCATGATCAGTCACGTGATACATGTGTGATCAGCCACGTGATCAGTGCATGATGAGCCACGTGATCAGTGCAGGATCAATTACGTGATCAGTGCATGATCAGTCACGTGACCAGTACATGGTTGCTACGTGATCGTTGCATGATCAGCCACGTGAGCAGAGCATGATAGCCACGTGATCAGTGCATGATCAGTCACGTGATCAGTACATGATCAGTCACGTGAACAGTGCATGATCATTTACGTGATCTGTGCATGATCAGTCACGTGACCAGTATATGGTTGCTACGTGATCATTCCATGACGAGCCACGTGAGCAGTGCATGATAGCCACGTGATGTGTGCATGAGTTATGTGAGCAGAGTATGATCAGCCACGTGATCAGTGCATGAGTGCCACGTGATCAGTGCATGATATGTCACGTGACAGGTGTGTGATCAGCCACGTGAACAGTGCATGTTCAGCCACGTGATCAGTGCATGATAGCCACGTGATCAGTGCATGATCAGTTACGTGAGCAGTGTATGATCAGCCACGTGATCAGTGCATGGTCAGACACGTGAACAGTGTATGATCAGCCACGTGATCAGTGCATGATATCCAAGTGATCAGTGCATGATCATCACGTGATCAGTGTATGATCAGCCACGTGAACAGTGCATGCTCAGTCACGTGATCTGGGCCTGCTGAGCTGCGTGATTACTGTCTGCTCATCTGCTTGACAATTGCCAGCTGAGCTGCACGATTCCTGCATGCTCAGCTGCTTGATTATTGCCAGCTGAGCAGCATGATTCCTCACACCTGAGTTCCATGATTATTGCCTGCTGACTGTTTGATTCGTGCCTACTCAGCTCTTTGTTTATTGCCTCCAGAGGCACATGATCAGTGTATGATAGCAAACATGATCAGCGCATGATCAGTCACATGATCAGCGCCATTAAGTCACGTGATCACTACATGATAGTCATGTGATCAGTCCATGCTCAGTCACGGTATCAGTGCATGATCAGCCACGTGATCAGTGCATGATCTGTCACATGATTAGTGTATGATCATCCACGTGATCAGTGCATGGGCAGTCATGTGATCAGTGCATGATATAGACGTGATCAGTGCATGATCAGTCTCGTGATCAGTGCATGATAGCCACGTGATCAGTGCATGATCAGTCACCTGATGGGTGTATGATCATTCACGTGACCTGTACATGGTAGCTACATGATCATTGCATGATCAGCCACGTGAGTAGTGCATGATAGCCACGTGATCAGTGCATGATCAGTCACGTGATCAGTGCATGATCAGTCATGTGACCAGTACATGGTAGCTGCGTGATCATGCATGATCAGCCACGTGATCAGTGCATGATAGCCACGTGATCAGTGCATGATCAGTCACGTGATCAGTGCATGATCAGCCACGTGATCAGTGCATGATCAGCCACGTGATCAGTGCAGGATCATTACGTGATCAGTGCATGATCAGTCACGTGACCAGTACATGGTTGCTACGTGATCGTTGCATGATCAGCCACGTGAGCAGTGCATGATAGCCACGTGATCAGTGCATGATCAGTCACGTGATCAGTGCATGATCAGTCACGTGATCAGTGCATGATCATTTACGTGATCAGTGCATGATCAGTCACGTGACCAGTATATGGTTGCTACGTGATCATTCCATGACAGCCACGTGAGCAGTGCATGATAGCCACGTGATGTGTGCATGAGTTACGTGAGCAGAGTATGATCAGCCACGTGATCAGTGCATGAGTGCCACGTGATCAGTGCATGATATGTCACGTGACAGTGTGTGATCAGCCACGTGAACAGTGCATGTTCAGCCACGTGATCAGTGCATGATAGCCACGTGATCAGTGCATGATCAGTTACGTGAGCAGTGTATGATCAGCCACGTGATCAGTGCATGGTCAGACACGTGAACAGTGTATGATCAGCCACGTGATCAGTGCATGATATCCAAGTGATCAGTGCATGATCATCACGTGATCAGTGTATGATCAGCCACGTGAACAGTGCATGCTCAGTCACGTGATCTGGGCCTGCTGAGCTGCGTGATTACTGTCTGCTCATCTGCTTGACAATTGCCAGCTGAGCTGCACGATTCCTGCCTGTCATCTGCTTGACAATTGCCAGCTGTGCTGCGTAATTCCTGCCTGCTCAGCTGCTTGATTATTGCCAGCTGAGCAGCATGATTCCTCACACCTGAGTTCCATGATTATTGCCTGCTGACTGTTTGATTTGTGCCTACTCAGCTCTTTGTTTATTGCCTCCAGAGGCACATGATCAGTGTATGATAGCAAACATGATCAGCGCATGATCAGTCACATGATCAGCGCCATTAAGTCACGTGATCACTACATGATAGTCATGTGATCAGTCCATGCTCAGTCACGGTATCAGTGCATGATCAGCCACGTGATCAGTGCATGATCTGTCACAAGATCAGTGTATGATCATCCACGTGATCAGTGCATGGGCAGTCATGTGATCAGTGCATGATATAGACGTGATCAGTGCATGATCAGTCACGTGATCAGTGCATGATAGCCACGTGATCAGTGCATGATCAGTCACCTGATGGGTGTATGATCATTCACGTGACCTGTACATGGTAGCTACATGATCATTGCATGATCAGCCACGTGAGTAGTGCATGATAGCCACGTGATCAGTGCATGATCAGTCACGTGATCAGTGCATGATCAGTCATGTGACCAGTACATGGTAGCTGCGTGATCATGCATGATCAGCCACGTGATCAGTGCATGATAGCCACGTGATCAGTGCATGATCAGCCACGTGATCAGTGCATGATCAGTCACGTGATCAGTGCATGATCAGCCACGTGATCAGTGCATGATAGCCACGTGATCAGTGCATGATCAGCCACGTGATCAGTGCATGATCAGTCACGTGATCAGTGCATGATCAGTCACGTGACAGTATATGGCCACGTGATCATTGCATGACGAGCCACGTGATCAGTGCATGATAGCCACGTGATGTGCATGAGTTACGTGATCAGTGCATGATCAGCCACGTGATCAGTGCATGAGTGCCACGTGATCAGTGCATGATATGTCACGTGACAGTGTGTGATCAGCCACGTGATCAGTGCATGATCAGCCACGTGATCAGTGCATGATAGCCACGTGATCAGTGCATGATCAGTTACGTGATCAGTGTATGATCAGCCACGTGATCAGTGCATGGTCAGACACGTGAACAGTGTATGATCAGCCACGTGATCAGTGCATGATATCCAAGTGATCAGTGCATGATCATCACGTGATCAGTGTATGATCAGCCACGTGAACAGTGCATGCTCAGTCACGTGATCTGGGCCTGCTGAGCTGCGTGATTACTGTCTGCTCATCTGCTTGACAATTGCCAGCTGAGCTGCACGATTCCTGCCTGTCATCTGCTTGACAATTGCCAGCTGTGCTGCGTAATTCCTGCCTGCTCAGCTGCTTGATTATTGCCAGCTGAGCAGCATGATTCCTCACACCTGAGTTCCATGATTATTGCCTGCTGACTGTTTGATTCGTGCCTACTCAGCTCTTTGTTTATTGCCTCCAGAGGCACATGATCAGTGTATGATAGCAAACATGATCAGCGCATGATCAGTCACATGATCAGCGCCATTAAGTCACGTGATCACTACATGATAGTCATGTGATCAGTCCATGCTCAGTCACGGTATCAGTGCATGATCAGCCACGTGATCAGTGCATGATCTGTCACAAGATTAGTGTATGATCATCCACGTGATCAGTGCATGGGCAGTCATGTGATCAGTGCATGATATAGACGTGATCAGTGCATGATCAGTCTCGTGATCAGTGCATGATAGCCACGTGATCAGTGCATGATAGCCACGTGATCAGTGCATGATCAGTCACCTGATGGGTGTATGATCATTCACGTGACCTGTACATGGTAGCTACATGATCATTGCATGATCAGCCACGTGAGTAGTGCATGATAGCCACGTGATCACTGCATGATCAGTCACGTGATCAGTGCATGATCAGTCATGTGACCAGTACATGGTAGCTGCGTGATCATGGCATGATCAGCCACGTGAGCAGTGCATGATAGCCACGTGATCAGTGCATGATCAGACACGTGATCAGTGCATGATCAGTCACGTGATCAGTGCATGATCAGCCACGCGATCAGTGCATGACCAGGCACGTGATCAGTGCATGATCAGCCAAGTGATCAGTGCATGATAGCCATGTGATCAGTGCATGATCAGTCACGCGATCAGTGCATGATCAGTTACGTGATCAGTGTATGATCAGCCACGTGATCAGTGCATGATCAGCCACAAGATCAGTGCATGATCACCACGTGATCAGTGCATGGTCAGTCATGTGATCAGTGCATGGTAGCTACGTGATCATTGCCTGATCAGCCACATGATCAGTGCATGATAGCCACGTGATCAGTGCATGATAGCCACGTGATCAGTGCATGATCAGTCATGTGATACGTGTGTGATCAGCCACGTGATCAGTGCATGATATCCACGTGATCAGTGCATGACAGCCACGTGATCAGTGCATGAGAGCCACGTGATCAGTGCATGATCAGTTACGTGATACATGTGTGATCAGCCACGTGATCAGTGCATGATGAGCCACGTGATCAGTGCAGGATCAATTACGTGATCAGTGCATGATCAGTCACGTGACCAGTACATGGTTGCTACGTGATCGTTGCATGATCAGCCACGTGAGCAGAGCATGATAGCCACGTGGTCAGTGCATGATCAGTCACGTGATCGGTACATGATCAGTCACGTGAACAGTGCATGATCATTTACGTGATCTTTGCATGATCAGTCACGTTACCAGTATATGGTTGCTACGTGATCATTCCATGACGAGCCACGTGAGCAGTGCATGATAGCCACGTGATGTGTGCATGAGTTACGCGAGCAGAGTATGATCAGCCACGTGATCAGTGCATGAGTGCCACGTGATCAGTGCATGATATGTCACGTGACAGGTGTGTGATCAGCCACGTGAACAGTGCATGTTCAGCCACGTGATCAGTGCATGATAGCCACGTGATCAGTGCATGATCAGTTACGTGAGCAGTGTATGATCAGCCACGTGATCAGTGCATGGTCAGACACGTGAACAGTGCATGATCAGCCACGTGATCAGTGCATGATATTCAAGTGATCAGTGCATGATCATCACGTGATCAGTGTATGATCAGCCACGTGAACAGTGCATGCTCAGTCACGTGATCTGGGCCTGCTGAGCTGCGTGATTACTGTCTGCTCATCTGCTTGACAATTGCCAGCTGAGCTGCACGATTCCTGCCTGTCATCTGCTTGACAAT
The DNA here is from genome assembly GCF_032452875.1 of Bos javanicus. Taxonomy (NCBI): domain Eukaryota; kingdom Metazoa; phylum Chordata; class Mammalia; order Artiodactyla; family Bovidae; genus Bos; species Bos javanicus. The sequence goes on along the minus strand of NW_026894779.1, from coordinate 20,003 downwards.
TGCCAGCTGTGCTGCGTAATTCCTGCCTGCTCAGCTGCTGGATTATTGCCAGCTGAGCAGCATGATTCCTCACACCTGTGTTCCATGATTATTGCCTGCTGACTGTTTGATTCGTGCCTACTCAGCTCTTTGTTTATTGCCTCCAGAGGCACATGATCAGTGTATGATAGCAAACATGATCAGCGCATGATCAGTCACATGATCAGCGCCATTAAGTCACGTGATCACTACATGATAGTCATGTGAGCAGTCCATGCTCAGTCACGGTATCAGTGCATGATCAGCCACGTGATCAGTGCATGATCTGTCACAAGATTAGTGTATGATCATCCACGTGATCAGTGCACGGCAGTCATGTGATCAGTGCATGATATAGACGTGAACAGTGCATGATCAGTCTCGTGATCCGTGCATGATAGCCACGTGATCAGTGCATGATCAGTCACCTGATGGGTGTATGATCATCACGTGACCTGTACATGGTAGCTACGATCATTGCATGATCAGCCACGTGAGTAGTTCATGATAGCCACGTGATCACTGCATGATCAGTCACGTGATCAGTGCATGATCAGTCATGTGACCAGTACATGGTAGCCGCTGTGACTCGTGGCATGATCAGCCACGTGAGCAGTGCATGATAGCCACGTGATCAGTGCATGATCAGACACGTGATCAGTGCATGATCAGTCACGTGATCAGTGCATGACAGGCACGTGATCAGTGCATGACCAGCCACGCGATCAGTGCATGATAGCCACGCGATCAGTGCATGATAGCCACGTGATCAGCGCATGATCAGTCATGTGATACGTTTGATCAGCCACGCGATCAGTGCATGATATCCACGTGATCAGTGCATGACAGCCACGTGATCAGTGCATGAGAGCCACGGGATCAGTGCATGATCAGTCACGTGATACATGTGTGATCAGCCACGTGATCAGTGCATGATGAGCCACGTGATCAGTGCTGATTACGCATGATCAGTGCATGATCAGTCACGTGACCAGTACATGGTTGCTACGTGATCGTGCATGATCAGCCACGTGAGCAGAGCATGATAGCCACGTGGTCAGTGCATGATCAGTCACGTGATCAGTACATGATCAGTCACGTGAACAGTGCATGATCATGTACGTGATCTTTGCATGATCAGTCACGTTACCAGTATATGGTTGCTACGTGATCATTCCATGACGAGCCACGTGAGCAGTGCATGATAGCCACGTGATGTGTGCATGAGTTACGTGAGCAGAGTATGATCAGCGACGTGATCAGTGCATGAGTGCCACGTGATCAGTGCATGATATGTCACGTGACAGGTGTGTGATCAGCCACGTGAACAGTGCATGTTCAGCCTCGTGATCAGTGCATGATAGCCACGTGATCAGTGCATGATCAGTTACGTGAGCAGTGTATGATCAGCCACGTGATCAGTGCATGATCAGACACGTGATCAGTGTATGATCAGCCACGTGATCAGTGCATGCTCAGTCACGTGATCTGCGCCTGCTGAGCTGCGTGATTACTGTCTGCTCATCTGCTTGACAATTGCCAGCTGAGCTGCACGATTCCTGCCTGCTCAGCTGCTTGATTATTGCCAGCTGTGCAGCATGATTCCTCACACCTGAGTTCCATGATTATTGCCTGCTGACTGTTTGATTCGTGCCTACTCAGCTCTTTGTTTATTGCCTCCAGAGGCACATGATCAGTGTATGATAGCAAACATGATCAGCGCATGATCAGTCACATGATCAGCGCCATTAAGTCACGTGATCACTACATGATAGTCATGAGATCAGTCCATGCTCAGTCACGGTATCAGTGCATGATCAGCCACGTGATCAGTGCATGATCTGTCACAAGATTAGTGTATGATCATCCACGTGATCAGTGCACGGGCAGTCATGTGATCAGTGCATGATATAGACGCGAACAGTGCATGATCAGTCTCGTGATCCGTGCATGATAGCCACGTGATCAGTGCATGATCAGTCACCTGATGGGTGGATGATCATTCACGTGACCTGTACATGGTAGCTACATGATCATTGCATGATCAGCCACGTGAGTAGTTCATGATAGCCACGTGATCACTGCATGATCAGTCACGTGATCAGTGCATGATCAGTCATGTGACCAGTACATGGTAGCTGCGTGATCATGGCATGATCAGCCACGTGAGCAGTGCATGATAGCCACGTGATCAGTGCATGATCAGACACGTGATCAGTGCATGATCAGTCACGTGATCAGCGCATGATCAGCCACGTGATCAGTGCATGACCAGGCACGTGATCAGTGTATGTCAGCCAAGTGATCAGTGCATGATAGCCACGTGATCAGTGCATGATCAGTCACGCGATCAGTGCATGATCAGTTACGTGATCAGTGTATGATCAGCCACGTGATCAGTGCATGATCAGCCACATGATCAGTGCATGATCAATTACGTGCTCAGTGCATGATCAGTTACGTGACCAGTACATGGTAGCTACGCGATCATTGCCTGATAAGCCACGTGATCAGTGCATGATAGCCACGCGATCAGTGCATGATAGCCACGTGATCAGTGCATGATCAGTCATGTGATACGTGTGTGATCAGCCACGATCAGTGCATGATATCCACGTGATCAGAGCATGACAGCCACGTGATCAGTGCATGAGAGCCACGTGATCAGTGCATGATCAGTCACGTGATACATGTGTGATCAGCCACGTGATCAGTGCATGATGAGCCACGTGATCAGTGCAGGATCAATTACGCGATCAGTGCATGATCAGTCACGTGACCAGGACATGGTTGCTACATGATCGCTGCATGATCAGCCACGTGAGCAGAGCATGATAGCCACGTGGTCAGTGCATGATCAGTCACGTGATCAGTACATGATCAGTCACGTGAACAGTGCATGATCATTTACGTGATCTTTGCATGATCAGTCACGTTACTAGTATATGGTTGCTACGTGATCATTCCATGACGAGCCACGTGAGCAGTGCATGATAGCCACGTGATGTGTGCATGAGTTACGTGAGCAGAGTATGATCAGCCACGTGATCAGTGCATGAGTGCCACGTGATCAGTGCATGATATGTCACGTGACAGGTGTGTGATCAGCCACGCGAACAGTGCATGTTCAGCCACGTGATCAGTGCATGATAGCCACGTGATCAGTGCATGATCAGTTACGTGAGCAGTGTATGATCAGCCACGTGATCAGTGCATGGTCAGACACGTGAACAGTGTATGATCAGCCACGTGATCAGTGCATGATATCCAAGCGATCAGTACATGATCATCACGCGATCAGTGTATGATCAGCCACGTGAACAGTGCATGCTCAGTCACGTGATCTGGGCCTGCTGAGCTGCGTGATTACCGTCTGCTCATCTGCTTGATAATTGCCAGCTGAGCTGCACGATTCCTGCCTGCTCAGCTGCTTGATTATTGCCAGCTGAGCAGCATGATTCCTCACACCTGAGTTCCATGATTATTGCCTGCTGACTGTTTGATTCGTGCCTACTCAGCTCTTTGTTTATTGCCTCCAGAGGCACATGATCAGTGTATGATAGCAACATGATCAGCGCATGATCAGTCACATGATCAGCGCATTAAGTCACGTGATCACTACATGATAGTCATGTGATCAGTCCATGCTCAGTCACGGTATCAGTGCATGATCAGCCACGTGATCAGTGCATGATCTGTCACAAGATTAGTGTATGATCATCCACGTGATCAGTGCACGGGCAGTCATGTGATCAGTGCATGATATAGACGTGAACAGTGCATGACCAGTCTCGTGATCAGTGCATGATAAGCACGTGATCAGTGCATGACAGCCACGTGATCAGTGCATGAGAGCCACGGGATCAGTGCATGATCAGTCACGTGATACATGGGTGATCAGCCACGTGATCAGTGCATGATGAGCCACGCGATCAGTGCAGGATCAATTACGTGATCAGTGCATGATCAGTCACGTGACCAGTACATGGTTGCTACGTGATCGCTGCATGATCAGCCACGTGAGCAGAGCATGATAGCCACGTGGTCAGTGCATGATCAGTCACGATCAGTACATGATCAGTCACGTGAACAGTGCATGATCATTTACGTGATCTTTGCATGATCAGTCACGTGACCAGTATATGGTTGCTACGCGATCATTCCATGACGAGCCACGTGAGCAGTGCATGATAGCCACGTGATGTGTGCATGAGTTACGTGAGCAGAGTATGATCAGCCACGTGATCAGTGCATGAGTGCCACGTGATCAGTGCATGATATGTCACGTGACAGGTGTGTGATCAGCCACGTGAACAGTGCATGTTCAGCCACGTGATCAGTGCATGATAGCCACGTGATCAGTGCATGATCAGTTACGTGAGCAGTGTATGATCAGCCACGTGATCAGTGCATGGTCAGACACGTGAACAGTGTATGATCAGCCACGCGATCAGTGCATGATATCCGTGATCAGTGCATGATCATCACGTGATCAGTGTATGATCAGCCACGTGAACAGTGCATGCTCAGTCACGTGATCTGGGCCTGCTGAGCTGCGTGATTACTGTCTGCTCATCTGCTTGACAATTGCCAGCTGAGCTGCACGATTCCTGCCTGTCATCTGCTTGACAATTGCCAGCTGTGCTGCGTAATTCCTGCCTGCTCAGCTGCTTGATTATTGCCAGCTGAGCAGCATGATTCCTCACACCTGAGTTCCATGATTATTGCCTGCTGACTGTTTGATTTGTGCCTACTCAGCTCTTTGTTTATTGCCTCCAGAGGCACATGATCAGTGTATGATAGCAAACATGATCAGCGCATGATCAGTCACATGATCAGCGCCATTAAGTCACGTGATCACTACATGATAGTCATGTGATCAGTCCATGCTCAGTCACGGTATCAGTGCATGATCAGCCACGTGATCAGTGCATGATCTGTCACAAGATTAGTGTATGATCATCCACGTGATCAGTGCACGGGCAGTCATGTGATCAGTGCATGATATAGACGTGAACAGTGCATGATCAGTCGTGATCAGTGCATGCCACGATCAGTGCATGATAGCCACGTGATCAGTGCATGATCAGTCACCTGATGGGTGTATGATCATTCACGTGACCTGTACATGGTAGTACATGATCATTGCATGATCAGCCACGTGAGTAGTTCATGATAGCCACGTGATCACTGCATGATCAGTCACGTGATCAGTGCATGATCAGTCATGTGACCAGTACATGGTAGCTGCGTGATCATGGCATGATCAGCCACGTGAGCAGTGCATGATAGCCACGCGATCAGTGCATGATCAGACACGATCAGCATGATCAGTCACGTGATCAGTGCATGATCAGCCACGTGATCAGTGCATGACCAGGCACGTGATCAGTGTATGTCCAGCCAAGTGATCAGTGCATGATAGCCACGTGATCAGTGCATGATCAGTCACGTGATCAGTGCATGATCAGTTATGATCAGTGTATGATCAGCCACGTGATCAGTGCATGATCAGCCACATGATCAGTGCATGATCAATTACGTGATCAGTGCATGATCAGTCACGTGACCAGTACATGGTAGCCACGTGATCATTGCCTGATCAGCCACGTGATCAGTGCATGATAGCCACGTGATCAGTGCATGATAGCCACGTGATCAGTGCATGATCAGTCATGTGATACGTGTGTGATCAGCCACGTGATCAGTGCATGATATCCACGTGATCAGTGCATGACAGCCACGTGATCAGTGCATGAGAGCCACGTGATCAGTGCATGATCAGTCACGTGATACATGTGTGATCAGCCACGTGATCAGTGCATGATGAGCCACGTGATCAGTGCAGGATCAATTACGCGATCAGTGCATGATCAGTCACGTGACCAGTACATGGTTGCTACGTGATCGCTGCATGATCAGCCACGTGAGCAGAGCATGATAGCCACGTGGTCAGTGCATGATCAGTCACGTGATCAGTACATGATCAGTCACGTGAACAGTGCATGATCATTTACGTGATCTTTGCATGATCAGTCACGCTACCAGTATATGGTTGCTACGTGATCATTCCATGACGAGCCACGTGAGCAGTGCATGATAGCCACGTGATGTGCGCATGAGTTACGTGAGCAGAGTATGATCAGCCACGTGATCAGTGCATGAGTGCCACGTGATCAGTGCATGATATGTCACGTGACAGGTGTGTGATCAGCCACGTGAACAGTGCATGTTCAGCCACGTGATCAGTGCATGATAGCCACGCGATCAGTGCATGATCAGTTACGTGAGCAGTGTATGATCAGCCACGCGATCAGTGCATGGTCAGACACGTGAACAGTGTATGATCAGCCACGTGATCAGTGCATGATATCCAAGTGATCAGTGCATGATCATCACGTGATCAGTGTATGATCAGCCACGCGAACAGTGCATGCTCAGTCACGTGATCTGGGCCTGCTGAGCTGCGTGATTACTGTCTGCTCATCTGCTTGACAATTGCCAGCTGAGCTGCACGATTCCTGCCTGTCATCTGCTTGACAATTGCCAGCTGTGCTGCGTAATTCCTGCCTGCTCAGCTGCTTGATTATTGCCAGCTGAGCAGCATGATTCCTCACACCTGAGTTCCATGATTATTGCCTGCTGACTGTTTGATTCGTGCCTACTCAGCTCTTTGTTTATTGCCTCTAGAGGCACATGATCAGTGTATGATAGCAAACATGATCAGCGCATGATCAGTCACATGATCAGCGCCATTAAGTCACGTGATCACTACATGATAGTCATGTGATCAGTCCATGCTCAGTCACGGTATCAGTGCATGATCAGCCACGTGATCAGTGCATGATCTGTCACAAGATTAGTGTATGATCATCCACGTGATCAGTGCACGGGCAGTCATGTGATCAGTGCATGATATAGACGTGAACAGTGCATGATCAGGCTCGTGATCAGTGCATGATAGCCACGTGATCAGTGCATGATCAGTCACCTGATGGGTGTATGATCATTCACGTGACCTGTACATGGTAGCTACATGATCATTGCATGATCAGCCACGTGAGTAGTTCATGATAGCCACGTGATCACTGCATGATCAGCCACGTGATCAGTGCATGATCAGTCATGTGACCAGTACATGGTAGCTGCGTGATCATGGCATGATCAGCCACGTGAGCAGTGCATGATAGCCACGTGATCACTGCATGATCAGACACGTGATCAGTGCATGATCAGCCACGTGATCAGTGCATGATAGCCACGCGATCAGTGCATGATCAGGCACGCGATCAGTGCATGATAGCCACGTGATCAGTGCATGATAGTCACGTGATCAGTGCATGATCAGTCATGTGATACGTGTGTGATCAGCCACGTGATCAGTGCATGATATCCACGTGATCAGTGCATGACAGCCACGTGATCAGTGCATGAGAGCCACGGGATCAGTGCATGATCAGTCACGTGATCATGTGTGATCAGCCACGTGATCAGTGAATGATGAGCCACGTGATCAGTGCAGGATCAATTACGTGATCAGTGCATGATCAGTCACGTGACCAGTACATGGTTGCTACGTGATCGTTGCATGATCAGCCACGTGAGCAGAGCATGATAGCCACGTGGTCAGTGCATGATCAGTCACGTGATCAGTGCATGATCAGTCACGTGAACAGTGCATGATCATTTACGTGATCTTTGCATGATCAGTCACGTTACCAGTATATGGTTGCTACGTGATCATTCCATGACGAGCCACGTGAGCAGTGCATGATAGCCACGTGATGTGTGCATGAGTTATGTGAGCAGAGTATGATCAGCCACGTGATCAGTGCATGAGTGCCACGTGATCAGTGCATGATATGTCACGTGACAGGTGTGTGATCAGCCACGTGAACAGTGCATGTTCAGCCACGTGATCAGTGCATGATAGCCACGTGATCAGTGCATGATCAGTTACGTGAGCAGTGTATGATCAGCCACGTGATCAGTGCATGGTCAGACACGTGAACAGTGTATGATCAGCCACGTGATCAGTGCATGCTCAGTCACGTGATCTGGGCCTGCTGAGCTGCGTGATTACTGTCTGCTCATCTGCTTGACAATTGCCAGCTGAGCTGCACGATTCCTGCCTGCTCAGCTGCTTGATTATTGCCAGCTGAGCAGCATGATTCCTCACACCTGTGTTCCATGATTATTGCCTGCTGACTGTTTGATTCGTGCCTACTCAGCTCTTTGTTTATTGCCTCCAGAGGCACATGATCAGTGTATGATAGCAAACATGATCAGCGCATGATCAGTCACATGATCAGCGCCATTAAGTCACGTGATCACTACATGACAGTCATGTGAGCAGTCCATGCTCAGTCACGGTATCAGTGCATGATCAGCCACGTGATCAGTGCATGATCTGTCACAAGATTAGTGTATGATCATCCACGTGATCAGTGCACGGGCAGTCATGTGATCAGTGCATGATATAGACGTGAACAGTGCATGATCAGTCTCGTGATCAGTGCATGATAGCCACGTGATCAGTGCATGATCAGTCACCTGATGGGTGTATGATCATTCACATGACCTGTACATGGTAGCTACATGATCATTGCATGATCAGCCACGTGAGTAGTTCATGATAGCCACGTGATCACTGCATGATCAGTCACGTGATCAGTGCATGCTCAGTCATGTGACCAGTACATGGTAGCTGCGTGATCATGGCATGATCAGCCACGTGAGCAGTGCATGATAGCCACGTGATCAGTGCATGATCAGTCACGTGATCAGTGCATGATCAGTTACGTGATCAGTGTATGATCAGCCACGTGATCAGTGCATGATCAGCCACATGATCAGTGCATGATCAATTACGTGCTCAGTGCATGATCAGTCACGTGACCAGTACATGGTAGCTACGTGATCGTTGCCTGATCAGCCACGTGATCAGTGCATGATAGCCACGTGATCAGTGCATGATAGCCACGTGATCAGTGCATGATCAGTCATGTGATACGTGTGTGATCAGCCACATGATCAGTGCATGATATCCACGTGATCAGTTCATGACAGCCACGTGATCAGTGCATGATGAGCCACGTGATCAGTGCAGGATCAATTACGTGATCAGTGCATGATCAGTCACGTGACCAGTACATGGTTGCTACGTGATCGTTGCATGATCAGCCACGTGAGCAGAGCATGATAGCCACGTGGTCAGTGCATGATCAGTCACGTGATCAGTACATGATCAGTCACGTGAACAGTGCATGATCATTTACGTGATCTTTGCATGATCAGTCACGTTACCAGTATATGGTTGCTACGTGATCTATCCATGACGAGCCACGTGAGCAGTGCATGATAGCCACGTGATGTGTGCATGAGTTACGTGAGCAGAGTATGATCAGCCACGTGATCAGTGCATGAGTGCCACGTGATCAGTGCATGATATGTCACGTGACAGTTGTGTGATCAGCCACGTGAACAGTGCATGTTCAGCCACGTGATCAGTGCATGATAGCCACGTGATCAGTGCATGATCAGTTACGTGAGCAGTGTATGATCAGCCACGTGATCAGTGCATGGTCAGACACGTGAACAGTGTATGATCAGCCACGTGATCAGTGCATGATATCCAAGTGATCAGTACATGATCATCACGTGATCAGTGTATGATCAGCCACGTGAACAGTGCATGCTCAGTCACGTGATCTGGGCCTGCTGAGCTGCGTGATTACTGTCTGCTCATCTGCTTGACAATTGCCAGCTGAGCTGCACGATTCCTGCCTGTCATCTGCTTGACAATTGCCAGCTGTGCTGCGTAATTCCTGCCTGCTCAGCTGCTTGATTATTGCCAGCTGAGCAGCATGATTCCTCACACCTGAGTTCCATGATTATTGCCTGCTGACTGTTTGATTCGTGCCTACTCAGCTCTTTGTTTATTGCCTCCAGAGGCACATGATCAGTGTATGATAGCAAACATGATCAGCGCATGATCAGTCACATGATCAGCGCCATTAAGTCACGTGATCACTACATGATATTCATGTGATCAGTCCATGCTCAGTCACGGTATCAGTGCATGATCAGCCACGTGATCAGTGCATGATCTGTCACAAGATTAGTGTATGATCATCCACGTGATCAGTGCACGGGCAGTCATGTGATCAGTGCATGATATAGACGTGAACAGTGCATGATCAGTCTCGTGATCAGTGCATGATAGCCACGTGATCAGTGCATGATCAGTCACCTGATGGGTGTATGATCATTCATGTGACCTGTACATGGTAGCTACATGATCATTGCATGATCAGCCACGTGAGTAGTGCATGATAGCCACGTGATCACTGCATGATCAGTCACGTGATCAGTGCATGATCAGTCATGTGACCAGTACATGGTAGCTGCGTGATCATGGCATTATCAGCCACGTGAGCAGTGCATGATAGCCACGTGATCAGTGCATGATCAGACACGAGATCAGTGCATGATCAGTCATGTGATACGTGTGTCATCAGCCACGTGATCAGTGCATGATATCCACGTTATCAGTGCATGACAGCCACGTGATCAGTGCATGAGAGCCACGGGATCAGTGCATGATCAGTCACGTGATACATGTGTGATCAGCCACGTGATCAGTGCATGATGAGCCACGTGATCAGTGCAGGATCAATTACGTGATCAGTGCATGATCAGTCACGTGACCAGTACATGGTTGCTACCTGATCGTTGCATGATCAGCCACGTGAGCAGAGCATGATAGCCACGTGGTCAGTGCATGATCAGTCACGTGATCAGTACATGATCAGTCACGTGAACAGTGCATGATCATTTACGTGATCTTTGCATGATCAGTCACGGTACCAGTATATGGTTGCTACGTAATCATTCCATGACGAGCCACGTGAGCAGTGCATGATAGCCACGTGATGTGTGCATGAGTTACGTGAGCAGAGTATGATCAGCCACGTGATCAGTGCATGAGTGCCACGTGATCAGTGCATGATATGTCACGTGACAGGTGTGTGACCAGCCACGTGAACAGTGCATGTTCAGCCACGTGATCAGTGCATGATAGCCACGTGATCAGTGCATGATCAGTTACGTGAGCAGTGTATGATCAGCCACGTGATCAGTGCATGGTCAGACACGTGAACAGTGTATGATCAGCCACGTGATCAGTGCATGATATCCAAGTGATCAGTGCATGATCATCACGTGATCAGTGTATGATCAGCCACGTGAACAGTGCATGCTCAGTCACGTGATCTGGGCCTGCTGAGCTGCGTGATTACTGTCTGCTCATCTTCTTGACAATTGCCAGCTGAGCTGCACGATTCCTGCCTGTCATCTGCTTGACAATTGCCAGCTGTGCTGCGTAATTCCTGCCTGCTCAGCTGCTTGATTATTGCCAGCTGAGCAGCATGATTCCTCACACCTGAGTTCCATGATTATTGCCTGCTGACTGTTTGATTCGTGCCTACTCAGCTCTTTGTTTATTGCCTCCAGAGGCACATGATCAGTGTATGATAGCAAACATGATCAGCGCATGATCAGTCACATGATCAGCGCCATTAAGTCACGTGATCACTACATGATAGTCATGTGATCAGTCCATGCTCAGTCACGGTATCAGTGCATGATCAGCCACGTGATCAGTGCATGATCTGTCACAAGATTAGTGTATGATCATCCACGTGATCAGTGCACGGGCAGTCATGTGATCAGTGCATGATATAGACGTGAACAGTGCATGAACAGTCTCGTGATCAGTGCATGATAGCCACGTGATCAGTGCATGATCAGTCACCTGATGGGTGTATGATCATTCACGTGACCTGTACATGGTAGCTACATGATCATTGCATGATCAGCCACGTGAGTAGTGCATGATAGCCACGTGATCACTGCATGATCAGTCACGTGATCAGTGCATGATCAGTCATGTGACCAGTACATGGTAGCTGCGTGATCATGGCATTATCAGCCACGTGAGCAGTGCATGATAGCCACGTGATCAGTGCATGATCAGACACGAGATCAGTGCATGATCAGTCATGTGATCAGTGCATGATCAGCCACGTGATCAGTGCATGACCAGGCACGTGATCAGTGCATGATCAGTCACGTGATCAGTGCATAATCAGTTATGTGATCAGTGTATGATCAGCCACGTGATCAGTGCATGATCAGCCACATGATCAGTGCATGATCAATTACGTAATCAGTGCATGATCAGTCACGTGACCAGTACATGGTAGCTACGTGATCATTGCCTGATCAGCCACATGATCAGTGCATGATAGCCACGTGATCAGTGCATGATAGCCACGTGATCAGTGCATGATCAGTCATGTGATATGTGTGTGATCAGCCACGTGATCAGTGCATGATCAGTCACGTGACCAGTACATGGTTGCTACGTGATCGTTGCATGATCAGCCACGTGAGCAGAGCATGATAGCCACGTGGTCAGTGCATGATCAGTCACGTGATCAGTACATGAGCAGTCACGTGAACAGTGCATGATCATTTACGTGATCTTTGCATGATCAGTCACGTTACCAGTATATGGTTGCTACGTGATCATTCCATGACGAGCCACGTGAGCAGTGCATGATAGCCACGTGATGTGTGCATGAGTTACGTGAGCAGAGTATGATCAGCCACGTGATCAGTGCATGAGTGCCACGTGATCAGTGCATGATATGTCACGTGACAGGTGTGTGATCAGCCACGTGAACAGTGCATGTTCAGCCACGTGATCAGTGCATGATAGCCACGTGATCAGTGCATGATCAGTTACGTGAGCAGTGTATGATCAGCCACGTGATCAGTGCATGGTCAGACACGTGAACAGTGTATGATCAGCCACGTGATCAGTGCATGATATCCAAGTGATCAGTGCATGATCATCACGTGATCAGTGCATGATCAGTCACGTGATCAGTGCATGATCAGTTATGTGATCAGTGTATGATCAGCCACGTGATCAGTGCATGATCAGCCACATGATCAGTGCATGATCAATTTCGTGCTCAGTGCATGATCAGTTACGTGACCAGTACATGGTAGCTACGTGATCATTGCCTGGTAAGCCACGTGATCAGTGCATGATAGCCACGTGATCAGTGCATGATCAGTCATGTGATACGTGTGTGATCAGCCACATGATCAGTGCATGATATCCACGTGATCAGTGCATGACAGCCACGTGATCAGTGCATGAGAGCCACGGGATCAGTACATGATCAGTCACGTGATACATGTGTGATCATCCACGTGATCAGTGCATGATGAGCCACGTGATCAGTGCAGGATCAATTACGTGATCAGTGCATGATCAGTTACGTGACCAGTACATGGTTGCTACTTGATCGTTGCATGATCAGCCACGTGAGCAGAGCATGATAGCCACGTGGTCAGTGCATGATCAGTCACGTGATCAGTACATGATCAGTCACGTGAACGGTGCATGATCATTTACGTGATCTTTGCATGATCAGTCACGTTACCAATATATGGTTGCTACGTGATCATTCCATGACGAGCCAGGTGAGCAGTGCATGATAGCCACGTGATGTGTGCATGGAGCAGCAGAGTATGATCAGCCACGTGATCAGCGTGCATGATGGCATGTCACGTGACACGTGTGTGATCAGCCACGTGAACAGTGCATGTTCAGCCACGTGATCAGTGCATGATAGCCACGTGATCAGTGAATGATCAGTTACGTGAGCAGTGTATGATCAGCCACGTGATCAGTGCATGGTCAGACACGTGAACAGTGTATGATCAGCCACGTGATCAGTGCATGATATCCAAGTGATCAGTGCATGATCATCACGTGATCAGTGTATGATCAGCCACGTGAACAGTGCATGCTCAGTCACGTGATCTGGGCCTGCTGAGCTGCGTGATTACTGTCTGCTCATCTGCTTGACAATTGCCAGCTGAGCTGCACGATTCCTGCCTGTCATCTGCTTGACAATTGCCAGCTGTGCTGCGTAATTCCTGCTGCTCAGCTGCTTGATTATTGCCAGCTGAGCAGCATGATTCCTCACACCTGAGTTCCATGATTATTGCCTGCTGACTGTTTGATTCGTGCCTACTCAGCTCTTTGTTTATTGCCTCCAGAGGCACATGATCAGTGTATAATAGCAAACATGATCAGCGCATGATCAGTCACATGATCAGCGCCATTAAGTCACGTGATCACTACATGATAGTCATGTGATCAGTCCATGCACAGTCACGGTATCAGTGCATGATCAGCCACGTGATCAGTGCATGATCTGTCACAAGATTAGTGTATGATCATCCACGTGATCAGTGCACGGGCAGTCATGTGATCAGTGCATGATATAGACGTGAACAGTGCATGATCAGTCTCGTGATTAGTGCATGATAGCCACGTGATCAGTGCATGATCAGTCACCTGATGGGTGTATGATCATTCACGTGACCTGTACATGGTAGCTACATGATCATTGCATGATCAGCCACGTGAGTAGTTCATGATAGCCACGTGATCACTGCATGATCAGTCACGTGATCAGTGCATGATCAGTCATGTGACCAGTACATGGTAGCTGCGTGATCATGGCATGATCAGCCACGTGAGCAGTGCATGATAGCCACGTGATCAGTGCATGATCAGACACGAGATCAGTGCATGATCAGTCACGTGATCAGTGCATGGTCAGCCATGTGATCAGTGCATGACCAGGCACGTGATCAGTGTATGTCCAGCCAAGTGATCAGTGCATGATAGCCACGTGATCAGTGCATGATCAGTCACGTGATCAGTGAATGATCAGTTATGTGATCAGTGTATGATCAGACACGTGATCAGTGCATGATCAGCCACATGATCAGTGCATGATCAATTACGTGCTCAGTGCATGATCAGTTACGTGAACAGTACATGGTAGCTACGTGATCATTGCCTGATAAGCCACGTGATCAGTGCATGATATCCACGTGATCAGTGCATGACAGCCACGTGATCAGTGCATGAGAGCCACGGGATCAGTACATGATCAGTCACGTGATATGTGTGATCAGCCACGTGATCAGTGCATGATGAGCCACGTGATCAGTACATGATCAGTCACGTGAACAGTGCATGATCATTTACGTGATCTTTGCATGATCAGTCACGTTACCAGTATATGGTTGCTACGTGATCATTCCATGACGAGCCACGTGAGCAGTGCATGATAGCCACGTGATGTGTGCATGAGTTACGTGAGCAGAGTATGATCAGCCACGTGATCAGTGCATGAGTGCCACGTGATCAGTGCATGATATGTCACGTGACAGGTGTGTGATCAGCCACGTGAACAGTGCATGTTCAGCCACGTGATCAGTGCATGATAGCCACGTGATCAGTGCATGATCAGTTACGTGAGCAGTGTATGATCAGCCACGTGATCAGTGCATGGTCAGACACGTGAACAGTGTATGATCAGCCACGTGATCAGTGCATGATATCCAAGTGATCAGTGCATGATTATCACGTGATCAGTGTATGATCAGCCACGTGAACAGTGCATGCTCAGTCACGTGATCTGGGCCTGCTGAGCTGCGTGATTACTGTCTGCTCATCTGCTTGACAATTGCCAGCTGAGCTGCACGATTCCTGCCTGTCATCTGCTTGACAATTGCCAGCTGTGCTGTGTAATTCCTGCCTGCTCAGCTGCTTGATTATTGCCAGCTGAGCAGCATGATTCCTCACACCTGAGTTCCATGATTATTGCCTGCTGACTGTTTGATTCGTGCCTACTCAGCTCTTTGTTTATTGCCTCCAGAGGCACATGATCAGTGTATGATAGCAAACATGATCAGCGCATGATCAGTCACATGATCAGCGCCATTAAGTCACGTGATCACTACATGGTAGTCATGTGATTGGTCCATGCTCAGTCACGGTATCAGTGCATGATTAGCCACGTGATCAGTGCATGATCTGTCACAAGATTAGTGTATGATCATCCACGTGATCAGTGCACGGGCAGTCATGTGATCAGTGCATGATATAGACATGAACAGTGCTTGATCAGTCTCGTGATCATTGCATGATAGCCACGTGATCAGTGCATGATCAGTCACCTGATGGGTGTATGATCATTCACGTGACCTGTACATGGTAGCTACATGATCATTGCATGATCAGCCACGTGAGTAGGCATGATAGCCACGTGATCACTGCATGATCAGTCACGTGATCAGTGCATGATCAGTCATGTGACCAGTACATGGTAGCTGCGTGATCATGGCATAATCAGCCACGTGAGCAGTGCATGATAGCCACGTGATCAGTGCATGATCAGACACGAGATCAGTGCATGATCAGGCACGTTATCAGTGCATGATCAGCCACGTGATCAGTGCATGACCAGGCACGTGATCAGTGTATTTCCAGCCAAGTGATCAGTGCATTATAGCCACGTGATCAGTGCATGATCAGTCACGTGATCAGTGCATAATCAGTTATGTGATCAGTGTATGATCAGCCACGTGATCAGTGCATGATCAGCCACATGATTAGTGCATGATCAATTACGTGATCAGTGCATGATCAGTCACGTGACCAGTACATGGTAGCTACGTGATCATTGCCTCATCAGCCACATGATCAGTGCATGATAGCCACGTGATCAGTGCATGATAGCCACGTGATCAGTGCATGATCAATCATGTGATACGTGTGTTGATCAGCCACGTGATCAGTGCATGATATCCACGTGATCAGTGTATGACAGCCACGTGATCAGTGCATGAGAGCCACGGATCAGTGCATGATCAGTCACGTGATACATGTGTGATCAGCCACGTGATCAGTGCATGATGAGCCACGTGATCAGTGCAGGATCAATTACGTGATCAGTGCATGATCAGTCACGTGACCAGTACATGGTTGCTACGTGATCGTTGCATGATCAGCCACGTGAGCAGAGCATGATAGCCACGTGGTCAGGGCATGATCAGTCACGTGATCAGTACATGATCAGTCACGTGAACAGTGCATGATCATTTACGTGATCTTTGCATGATCAGTCACGTTACCAGTATATGGTTGCCACGTGATCATTTCATGACGAGCCACGTGAGCAGTGCATGATAGCCACGTGATGTGTGCATGAGTTACGTGAGCAGAGTATGAGCAGCCACGTGATCAGTGCATGAGTGCCACGTGATCAGTGCAGGATATGTCACGTGACAGGTGTGTGATCAGCCACGTGAACAGTGCATGTTCAGCCACTTGATAAGTGCATGATAGCCACGTGATCAGTGCATGATCAGTTACGTGAGCAGTGTATGATCAGCCACGTGATCAGTGCATGGTCAGACACGTGAACAGTGTATGATCAGCCACGTGATCAGTGCATGATATCCAAGTGATCAGTACATGATCATCACGTGATCAGTGTATGATCAGCCACGTGAACAGTGCATGCTCAGTCACGTGATCTGGGCCTGCTGAGCTGCGTGATTACTGTCTGCTCATCTGCTTGACAATTGCCAGCTGAGCTGCACGATTAATGCCTGTCATCTGCTTGACAATTGCCAGCTGTGCTGCGTAATTCCTGCCTGCTCAGCTGCTTGATTATTGCCAGCTGAGCAGCATGATTCCTCACACCTGTGTTCCATGATTATTGCCTGCTGACTGTTTGATTCGTGCCTACTCAGCTCTTTGTTTATTGCCTCCAGAGGCACATAATCAGTGTATGATAGCAAACATGATCAGCGCATGATCAGTCACATGATCAGCGCCATTAAGTCACGTGATCACTACATGATAGTCATGTGATCAGTCCATGCTCAGTCACGGTATCAGTGCATGATCAGCCACGTGATCAGTGCATGATCTGTCTCAAGATTAGTGTATGATCATCCACGTGATCAGTGCACGGGCAGTCATGTGATCAGTGCATGATATAGACGTGAACAGTGCATGATCAGTCTCGTGATCAGTGCATGATAGCCACGTGATCAGTGCATGATCAGTCACCTGATGGGTGTATGATCATTCACGTGACCTGTACATGGTAGCTACATGATCATTGCATGATCAGCCACGTGAATAGTTCATGATAGCCACGTGATCACTGCATGATCAGTCACGTGATCAGTGCATGATCAGTCATGTGACCAGTACATGGTAGCTTCGTGATCATGGCATGATCAGCCACGTGAGCAGTGCATGATAGCCACGTGATCAGTGCATGATCAGACACGAGATCAGAGCATGATCAGTCACGTGATCGTGCATGGTCAGCCACGTGATCAGTGCATGACCAGGCACGTGATCAGTGTATGTCCAGCCAAGTGATCAGTGCATGATAGCCACGTGATCAGTGCATGATCAGTCACGTGATCAGTGAATGATCAGTTATGTGATCAGTGTATGATCACACACGTGATCAGTGCATGATCAGCCACATGATCAGTGCATGATCAATTACGTGCTCAGGGCATTATCAGTTACGTGACCAGTACATGGTAGCTACGTGATCATTGCCTGATAAGCCACGTGATCAGTGCATGATAGCCACGTGATCAGTGCATGATAGCCACGTGATCAGTGCATGATCAGTCATGTGATACGTGTGTGATCAGCCACATGATCAGTGCATGATATCCACGTGATCAGTGCATGACAGCCACGTGATTAGTGCATGAGAGCCACGGGATCAGTGCATGATCAGTCACGTGATACATGTGTGATCAGCCACGTGATCAGTGCATGATGAGCCACGTGATCAGTGCAGGGTCAATTACGTGATCAGTGCATGATCAGTCACGTGACCAGTACATGGTTGCTACGTGATCGTTGCATGATCAGCCACGTGAGCAGAGCATGATAGCCACGTGGTCAGTGCATGATCAGTCACGTGATCAGTACATGATCAGTCACGTGAACAGTGCATGATCATTTACGTGATCTTTGCATGATCAGTCACGTGACCAGTATATGGTTGCTACGTGACCATTCCATGACGAGTCACGTGAGCAGTGCATGATAGCCACGTGATGTGTGCATGAGTTACGTGAGCAGAGTATGATCAGCCACGTGATCAGTGCATGAGTGCCACGTGATCAGTGCATGATATGTCACGTGACAGGTGTGTGATCAGCCACGTGAACAGTGCATGTTCAGCCACGTGATCAGTGCATGATAGCCACGTGATCAGTGCATGATCAGTTACGTGAGCAGTGTATGATCCGCCACGTGATCAGTGCATGGTCAGACACGTGAACAGTGTATGATCAGCCACGTGATCAGTGCATGATATCCAAGTGATCAGTGCATGATCATCACATGATCAGTGTATGATCAGCCACGTGAACAGTGCATGCTCAGTCACGTGATCTGGGCCTGCTGAGCTGCGTGATTACTGTCTGCTCATCTGCTTGACATTTGCCAGCTGAGCTGCACGATTCCTGCCTGTCATCTGCTTGACAATTGCCAGCTGTGCTGCGTAATTCCTGCCTGCTCAGCTGCTTGATTATTGCCAGCTGAGCAGCATGATTCCTCACACCTGAGTTCCATGATTATTGCCTGCTGACTGTTTGATTCGTGCCTACTCAGCTCTTTGTTTATTGCCTCCAGAGGCACATGATCAGTGTATGATAGCAAACATGATCAGCGCATGATCAGTCACATGATCAGCGCCATTAAGTCACGTGATCACTACATGATAGTCATGTGATCAGTCCATGCTCAGTCACGGTATCAGTGCATGATCAGCCACGTGATCAGTGCATGATCAGCCGGGTGATCAGTTCATGATAGCTATGTGATAAGTTCATGATTTGTCACGTGATCTGTGCATGACCAGGCCGGTGATCAGTGTATGATCAACACGTGAACAGTGCATGAGAAGCATGGATCAGTGCATGATCAGTCACCTGATGGGTGTATGATCAGTCACCTGACCAGTACATGGTAGCTACATGATCATTGCATGAAT